>NC_142955.1:7789797-7797297 GCF_046866305.1 Octopus bimaculoides
CTTTGCATCCTCATTTAATGCAAGCGTACCATCATCCATGCGAACACATTTCTCTCCTACAACATCACTATTCTCTCTCCTACACTGTCTTGCAACCCGAAATACCTCGAGTCTTTGGTCCTCACGGCGCAGAACATTGGCAAATCTTTCCTTATCTGCTTCCCCTCTGGCTAAATAAACCTGTCGCCTAGCCTCCCTTCTGGCACATTGGTACAATTCCCTGCTACCACCGTTCTTCCAGTCCTTCCAAGCTTGTTTCTTTTGTCTAATAGCCCTGTCTACCTCCTTGTTCCACCACCACGTTACTCTGGGTTGGGAGGGGACCTTACACCACCCACAAATCTGGTCGGTGGCTTTCAACAGGTTGTCCCGCAGAAATCTCCAATTGTCTTTTCCTCTCTGTCTGTCTGTCTCGCTCTCTGTTTCTCTCTCTCTCTCTCTCTCTCTCTCTCTCTCTCTGTTTCTCTCTCTCTCTATCTCTCTCACTAACAGTTGAGGGAACCCGTGGAAGAGGTAGGCCCAGGAAGACCTGGGCTGAGGTGGTGAGGCAAGACCTTCGTACATTGGGCCTCACCGAGGCGATGACTACGGACCGAGACCTTTGGAAATGGGCTGTGCGTGAGAAGACCCGGCAAGCCAAGTAAGATCGTTGCCAGTGCCCCTGGACTGGTTCTTGTGCGGGTGGCACATGAGATGCACCATTTTGAGCGTGGCCGTTGCCAGTACCGCCTGACTGGCTCCTGTAGGATTTTCGAGCGAGATCGTTGCCAGTGCCCCTGGACTGGCTTGTGCGGGTGGCACATAAAAGACACCATTTCGAGCGTGGCCGTTTTCGTGCGGGTGACACGTAAAAGCACCCACTACACTCTCTGAGTGGTTGGCGTTAGGAAGGGCATCCAGCTGTAGAAACTCTGCCAAATCAGACTGGAGCCTGGTGTTGCCATCCGGTTTCACCAGTCCTCAGTCAAATCGTCCAACCCATGCTAGCATGGAAAGCGGACGTTAAACGATGATGATGATGATGATGATGATGATATATATGCATGCATATATACATATATGCATATATATACATTTATATATATGTATATATATATATATATATATATATATATATATATGCGTATGTATATATATATATATATATATATATTTATATATGTATATAAGTACATATATATATATGTATGTATATAAATGTATATATACATGTATATATATGCATGTATATATGCATATATATATATATACATATATATATACATTTATATATATATATATATATATGCGTATATATATATATATATATATGCGTATATATATATATATATATATATATATATATATATATATATATATATATATATATATATATATATATATATATATTATATATGTATATATATATATGTATATATGTACATATATATATGTATGTATATATATGTATGTATTTATATATATACAGACATATATATACATGTATACGTGTGTGTGTGTGTGTGTGTGTGTCTTTGTACCCCCACCATCGCTTGACAACCGATGTTGCTGTGTTTACATCCCCACAACTTGGCCGTTTGGCAAAACACTCCGATAGAATAAGTACTAAGCGTACAAAGAATAATTCCTGGTGTCAATTTCTCCGACTAAAGGTGGTGGTCCAACATGTCTGCAGTCACATGATGAAAGAAGTAAAACAATGAAAAACTATGCCATTTTAATCCCGAGCAACACCGGGTATCTCTGCTAGTATAT
This sequence comes from Octopus bimaculoides, assembly GCF_046866305.1. Taxonomy (NCBI): domain Eukaryota; kingdom Metazoa; phylum Mollusca; class Cephalopoda; order Octopoda; family Octopodidae; genus Octopus; species Octopus bimaculoides. The sequence goes on from NC_142955.1 coordinate 7,791,553, forward strand.
ATATATATATATATATATATATATATATATATATATATATATATAATCATAAATATACAGGGATTAGCATTGAGTTGCTTCTCCAACATACTGAAAATTTAGAAATAGCAGTCAAAGAACTACTGATTCTAAACTACAAATTTTTCTCTAAATGGATGGCGATATTTATGGCACACATAGAACAAAAAACCGGAGGGGAAAGCATAAACGAAACAAGTCTTTAGTTAATCGGATACGATCGTTTCCTGGTTAAGAGAATGAAAAATCCCTATTCCAATCCTCAGTCCGATATTCTGATAAATTTGAAAGTGTCTCTAAAAAATTCACGGTAATTTTTGGCCATGTGACACCAAAAATCAACGATAAGAAAGGCACTTACGAATTCATCGGTTAGTGAGTTCAGGCATCCCATCTCAAAGAAATCTATTCCATGTGCATCACAAATAGTCCCGTATGACTATGTGTGCCATAAATATCGCCATCCATTTAGAGAAAAATTTGTAGTTTAGAATCAGTAGTTCTTTGACTGCTATTTCTAAATTTTCAGTATGTTGGAGAAGCAACTCAATGCTAATCCCTGTATATTTATGATGATAAATGGTTTTACCGATAAAGGTTTTTTCATACTGAACTACTTGGCAAAATTGTTAATTATTAATTCTATTATTAATTGACGATTCCCTGCCCTTATTCTTGTATATATATATATATATATATATATATATATATATATATATATATATACATATATATATATATACACACACATATATATATTTATTTATTCATTTATTTATTAAATCTATATATACATACACACACACATATATATATATATATATATATATATATATATATATATATATATATAAATGGTAGAAAATGGATTGAACAACATTCTTTATTTACAATCATTACCATTGTTTTAAGACAGTTTTACGTCTGTAATACATTGGAGAGATGTTGCATAATCTATGTATATATACATGAAGAGAGAGAGAGAGAGAGAGCTTGATAATTCCGGGGGGGGGGGCTAAAGAAATCTTGATTATTTAAACAAGCTTATTTTATTAAATTTAGTTTGAAATTGCACAAAAATAATTAAAATGTGCTCCTTGACATTCATTTGTTCATGTACCCTTCATTGTATGTTTACATTCAGTAAGTAAAACATTTAAATATGGCAGCTAACAGGTGAAGTGAGATTGTAGCTCTGAAAATAACAGGTCATAGCACCAAAGAAGTGGTGTCAAAGGCTGGTGTTGATCCCTAAACTGTCTATAATGTCATGAAACGCTACAGTGCCACAGGTTCAACTGACGGCAAGCCAATTCCTGGTTGAAAACAATCTGGAAGGAGACGAAATAATTGGTGGATGTTGTCTGAAAGAGAGTGTTGTGAAATCCATGGCAGAGCATGAGGGAAAGGGCTAAAAGTTTCAATATCTCCCAGACAACCATGCAACAGGTTGGGCATGAAGACAAATTGTAAATCATTAAAATTGCAATATCAACACCTAATTTTGGCCGCTTCCAAAGCAAAGTGACTGGATAGATGCAAGAAAACTACAGAGGAAATTCAGAGCACCGGTGGCAATGTCTTCATCTGGTTGGATGAAAAGATATTCACTGTGGAAGCTGTAGTGAACACCCAGAATGATAGGATTTTGGCCATGAGGTTGGATGTTGTTCCTGAAAGCGCCTGTAAAGTTTTTTACTGAATGAAACCCACTGGAGTGATGGTTTGGGTGGCATTGTTATCTGATGGTGGAACATCTCGCCTAGTGTCCATTGGTCAACTCAGCAATTTACATGAAAATGTTGGAGGACAATGTTTTGCCATGGGTGACCAAAGCATTTGGAGATAATTCTGTGTTCATACATCTAATGTGACACAGCAGTGGTGCATAAGCCAATTTCAGTGGGTTTTGGGACAAGAATTTGTAGGCCGTACCTCCGGCCCAGAGGTCAACCCTATGGACTTCGCTATTTGGTCCATTCTAGAAAGTGATGTTTCAAGAGTTTCCTACAAAAATATCAACGCTCTGAAGAAAGCCTAAGTCACGTTATGGAATTGTTTAAGTGAAGAAGTTGTCTGGCATTTGTGTGACTCTCTTCTCGGCTGTCTTTTGCCGATTATGAAGACTAAAAGTGAAACTATTGAATAAAACATATTGTAACATGTTACATGACCATATTTAATTAAATCCTAAAGAACTCATGTTTTTATGTCCTTTACTAAAAATTATGACTGAAAACCAATCAGGAATTCTTTATGGTGCACCATGTATATCAACCTTTATAGTATACAGTATTATAGATCCATATCAGCCAATGTTACCAATCAGTTTAACTCAGGGATCGGGAAATTAGGTGATTACATAACACAACACTCATCAGAATGGCTGGTATGGGAAAAACAGCAATGGCTCTAAAGTTACTGGAGATCAGCAAGCGTGTGTCATAAAGAGAGATTGGATGCCCTTCTTATGATATCGATCTTTCTCAAAATATGCTTGTTCACCAGCTCAATTTCCAATTTATTTGGGTTAATCAGGTGGCACTGGGATTGGAGGCAAAGTTCGGTTTGTGATCTTTGATGGCAATAAAAGCATTTCTCATAGCTAACTGTTCCATCCTGTTGGCTATTCATAGAGTGCTAGCTGTTTGGCTTCATTGTTTATGTGTGCAGTGAAGCTCGTCTATAGTTTTGTATGATGCTGTTTTCTAACAGCCTATCATATGTGATGACATCTTTTCTATAGAGTATTTTATTTTTTTTTATCAGAGAACAGTAAAGCCCAATCTGAAATTTTAAGGAGACATATATAGGAAAAAAACTTGTGCCGAAAAGGGTTGGAGGACTTACAGAATCTCAGTTTGGAGTTGATACCCAGTAGATCTTCGAAGGCTTCAAGGTCTTTGATACTGGGTGGGAACCTTCTGGATCTGATGTTGTAACTGTTGACCTCCAAGGGCGGTGTTATTTGGTCACAAAAATATGCCTTCTATCTCATGCGCCTTATTAGGTCAATAATTTTCGATAATTTTTCAGATCAACACCCGCACGATCTTCACTGGGGTTTTAGGGTCAGGGTTAGGGTTTTAGGGTTAGTTTTAGGGTTAGGGTTAGTGTTTAGGGTTACGGTTAGGTTAGGGTTAGGATTAGGGTTATGGTTAGGGATGGAATTCCCTAACCCAAACCCTAAAACCCCAACCCTAACCCTAAACCCTAACCCTAACCCTAACCCTAAAACCCTAACCCTGACCCTAAAATCCCTAACACCCTAGTGAAGATCGTGCAGGGTGTTAATCTGAAAAATTACCTAATTTTCTCAAGTAACATCCTCATATAATCCTTGTGTAGAGTTCGCTTGATGGTGTGGGTATATTAAGTAACCATGATCGTATAATTCCATGTCTGTAAAGAGAGTATCTTTTGTGACTATATGTGCACAGCCGGCGGGGCGACACACTCTGAGACTGGTTGTCCATGAGTCCCCCAAAAAGTACATTCTATGGCCTGTCAGAAAGTGACCATTGGTTTAACGGCTATTATTGCAGTTGGCTATAATAGCGACTCATCTGACTTGCTAGGTCGAGGCACATAACCCCTTTACAAATGGAGGTAAATATTGTATCTTGGTCAGCTTGGTGGTTTAAAAAAAACAAAAGAAGAAAAATCTCTGAAACCAAATATTTTTGAAGTGAAAACGCTTTCTGGGAAAGACGGAGTTACCTCCCTTCGAACGAAATTTAGTTCTTATTCTCATCACGTCAAACTAAAATGTACATGTACCTCGTAAACGCTTAGTCATTTTATACTGAAACGTAAGGTTTGTGTGCATGTGTGAGAATCTCACAGACACACGCACATTGTCATTCTTAGTGAGTCCGTCGTTGTCGACGATGACCGAAGACATCACGTAGGTGAAGAAGACCAGTTACTGTGTGTCCGGCTATAGCCGTTCAGTTCGATGCGTGCTGGGAAGGCTCTGTCCCAGCTCAGTTACTAATGGTCTATTACGACTGAAAGCAAGGAGTTAGCTCTGGACTTGTGCAGTTCGCGTTTTCTTTGAGCCCCTGCAATCCAGTTTTGTTCGTAGGAGGTAGACCCTCTACTGGTGCAGTTTCGCCAGGCAGAGCGGTTTTGTCTTCGCGTTTCATAGGTGACGGAGTTAATCTCAAAATGCTTCAGAGAGACTTTGAGTGTATCCTTGAAGCGCTTTTTCTGTTCACCTTGCGTGCACTTGCCTTCTGCCAGTTCACTGCAAAACAGTCTATTTGGGAGGCATTCAAACAAGGTAGCCATGCTTGGCAGATCAACTTGAGAGGACCTCCGTGTCTGGGACCTTGTCTTGCCAAGTGATTTTCGGTGGCTTTCTTAGGCTGTTTATGTGGAAACGGTTTAACTTTTGACATGATATTTGCAAACTGTCCAAGTCTTGCCGGCGTACAGTAGTGTAGGCAATACAACTGCTTGGCACAACAACTTGGTGGCCAGCCTAATGCCTCAACTCTCCCGTCCTGATTCACGAAACCGCTCGAATGCTGAGCTTCCCATGGCGATGTGTCGACTTTATCGTCAATGTTCACAGTTCTGGAGGGTGTGCTGCCGCACTACGTGAACTTGTCAATAACCTTCTCGTTTTCCCCTTCGACAGTAATAGTTGGCTCCACATACGGCTTCTGCGAGGCAGGTTGTTGCATGACTTCTGTGTCGGTCAGGTGGAGGCCATCATGTTCGAATGCCTCCCCAATAGACTGCTTAACAGTGAACTGGCGGAAGGTAAGAGCTCGCAGGGTTAGTCATGGTTGTGACGTATGCACCGATGGTCGTGATTGAGAAACACCGAAGGCAATTCAGTTCTTTGGGGAAGCTGGTTAGGTTGCTGGTAAGACTAGATGTGATGGCAAAACACGCTGCTACTTCACGACATTTGTCGCTACGACGGCCACTCCAGAGGAAGGTGTAACCGGTTTTGACCTCAGTCACTGACCTTTGTCAGCAAGCTTGATCTCGTTCAGAGCTGCTTCGGTTAGTGGGGAGCCGCCTGCGTGTAGATTTGTGACTATAACTTTCAGTGCATCTATGCCTGCTGCTTTGTCATTTTTCCATCACCACAAGACTTGAATGTGCGTCTGGGATGGTATGATGTCTTGACTTGTGCGTCACATGGATTAAATTGAAGAAGGGATGCACAACGTCATTTGCACCACTCTCTCGCCCCTTCCTAACAGATCTCAGTGGTAGGACGAAGTCAAGACAACTAGAGATAGGTTGGGATGCAGTGGACGGCCGCAGTGTCCTTCGCATCTCCCTCTGCCCTGTGGCCAACCCCACCCCACCCACAATGCTTGCTGGTCCGCCTTCTGCTTGCTGAACCAATCTCATGGTTTCTTCCGCACACTCCGCCGGGTCCAGTCTTCACATGCATTAATAGACAAACCTTTGATTACTGATGGTCGAGAGCCGTCGGCTACCCTCACCTTGGTTTAGCCGGCCTGTGGGAAACCGTTGCCCGGGGTGTGATCGCAGTTGCATGCAGACAGCTTTGTGGAGTCACAAGTGAGAGCTAGGTGTCAGGTGAGGACCAAAGCGGACGAACTACTCTGAAGAACACCACAAGTAAAAAGTTGGTAAAAGGAAAAATATCAGAAGGCAATTTTTATAATGAAAATATTTTTTAATTAGCAAGAGCTGACAAGTAGTAAGAGTGTAACCTGTGTGTGCGCGCGCGCGCGA
>NC_142955.1:7812297-7819797 GCF_046866305.1 Octopus bimaculoides
CTGCTGTAGATAGCTAAGAGGTGGGAGGCTGCGTGCATGCATACAGCTCTTCACTGGAAACGTGATGATACTATCTGATGTCCTCGATGGCTCTCAGGGCTCTGCTATCAAAGCCATTGACCTTCTTTGCCAGGGTCTTCATGTGTGGGCGAGGGGCATGTTTCTGCTCCATAGAAAATGGAGAGGACTGATGCATTGTAACCAAGTTGGTTAAGTCAGCTTTTACTATGTTTTATTTCATGAGAAGCTTTGTTAAATTTTCTTTTTATGCACGTGAAGATTTAACACTTTTGTTCATCAGTAAATAACATGTCCGAAACAGCTGCAGTGAACTACAAACCACCTGTGTTTTTGTTTATACTTGAATTAACTCAGAACCTTCCATGCATTTGGATTTGGAGTCTGTAGTGACTGTGGAATGCATGTAGTGAGTGTACCCCTGTGTGACTATTCAGTCAGTACTTGTGGATGTATGCTTTACTGACAAATCCATATTTACTTTAGTAACTACAAATATGTCAGTACACATTGTTGGTACAGAGGTGCACTATCTCTTAAGGCGGCGAGCTGGCAGAAATGTTAGCATGCCAGGCAAAATACTTAGCAGTATTTCATCAGTTTTTACGTTCTGAGTTCAAATTCTGCCGAGGTCGACTTTGCCTTCCATCCTTTTGAGGTCGATAAATTATGTACCAGTTGCGTACTGGAGTCGATATAATCGACTGGTCCCCTCCCCCAAAATTTCAGGCCTTGTGCCTAGAGTAGAAAAGAGGTGCACTATCCCTGACTCTACTTTGATGCTTTTACCATTTAAATATTTGCTTCTTTTGGATTCTGAAAATCTTACATATATATATATATATATATATATACATACATGCATATCCCTCACTCCCTTTCTCCCTCCCTCCACAATCAGGATGAAAGCAGTCCCTCTGACCCTTCAGAAGATTTCTGTGATAAGTGGAAGAAACCAGAGATCTATTACAAAGTTGTGACAAAGTGAACTCAGCTAAAGGTATCCAGGGTACTGGGTGGTTGTGGTAAATAGTGTAACACTTAAGTCTACCACCTCAGTTAGCCACAGTAAGATTTGAACTCATAATACAAATATTCAGAACAGATACTGCAAAGCATCCGATGTGAAAATCTTACGGTTCATCCAATGCATTGGCCTGGATAGGTAATTTCTTTTTTATTGACTTTTAAATGATGAAAGGCAAAATTGAATTTGATGAGATTTAAACTCTGAGCACCTAGCGTAAAAAAAAGTGCCTTAAAGGTAAACTGACAGGGTAGAATGACAATAACAACAATGTGTAGTAGGGTGAGGTCAAAGTCATTGGGGTATTGGGATTAGGTTTCTGTTAGTAAGTAACAAATAATAAAATCACACTAAAGTTTTACCTAACTTTCCTTTCATTGATATACTTATGTATTAAACTTCCTCAAACAGGTTCAGTTTAAGTTATTTCTGCCAACTCCTTTATAACGCCATATCTATTAAATAGCAGTTAGCCTCTGACCCCTGTGACATGGATCACACCATTAGACTCATTACACAACATCTTACCCTCACTATTTCCCCCAGTATAATGGAAACATGATGTAAACCACAACCTGCGAAAATTTCTCCTGAAAGTAACTTTATTTACCATAAAATGTAATACCATGGATTATAATAGCTCCTTAAAATGAAGTTCTTCCCATTCCTTACCATTTCTATTACGTTATTTTTATTCTTATTTTACTTCATTATTTTAACTTACTTTCCCACATGCTAGTTTCCTAACATTTGGTCTCTCTGACGAAGCCTTGGGGCTCAACCATTGTCCAATCCCTCTCCAATGTTTGTTCATCCCTGTATATCATTGACGTGATGAGGATAACTTAATGGTAGAAACAGTTGTAAGAGTTTAGTATTTGTACACTCATCTGTTCTTATTCATTTATTTCTATGTATATATCTATTTTCGTATTTATTGGCTTATTTCATTTGTTTACTGCTTCTTTCAGTTGCCACCTACCAAATCCACTGTCAAAACTTTGCTTGGCATGAGTCTATAGTAGAAGACACTTGCCCAGGATGCCATGTAGTGAGACTGAACTGAACCATGTGGTTGGGCAACAAGTTTCTTATCACACACCTATGTATATGCTAGACTACCCGGGACCCGTTGGGTTATCGGGAAACTCAGTTTCCCAGCAACGGAGTTTTGTTTCGTGGTTTTTTTTTCTTTCCAGGTTATTTCGCATGCTTTCAACGAATGTGACATCGAAATCACGCGTAAACAGCTCTTTTCCCCCAGAAAAGGTAAGGTTTGGCTGCTATTTCTTGCACGCCCTACTACCACATAACAGGTATGTCGGAGCCTTTATCGCAAATAGCTGTTACGTAGTAGCAGGGTGTGGTAAAAATAGTAGCCAAATCTTTGGAGGCGAGGTAACATTGAATGCACTTGAAAAAAAAAACCTAAGGAAAAACCATTTCATACGGAGGTTACGAAGTTCATGATATATAGGAGTGGCTGTGTGTTAAGTAGCTTGCTTACGAATTGCATGGTTCCGGGTTCAGTCCCACTGCATGGCACCTTAGGCGAGCGTCTTTTACTATAGCTTCGGGCCAACCAAAGCCTTGTGAGTGGATTTGGTAGACGGAAACTGAAAGAAGCCCGTTGTATATATGTATATATATATACATATGTATGTGTGTGGATATGTATGTGAGTCTGTGTTTGTTCCCCCCCCCCCCCACATCGTTTGACAACCGATGCTTGTGTGTTTACGTCCCCGTAACTTAGCGGTTCAGCAAAAGAGACCGATAGAATAAGTACTAGGCTTACAAAGAATAAGTCCTGGGGTCGATTTGCTCGACTAAAGGCGGTGCTCCAGCATGGACACAGTCAAATGACTGAAACAAGTAAAAGAGTATATGTATGTTATCAATCAGTTTCATTTCTGTATTTCTTATCCATAGAGAAAGAGCCGGACTCTAACATAGATTCAAGGCTCCTTCATTGGAACTTTTATCAACATCATCTAGGTATTTGTGCATATGTGTGTGTGTGCAGTATTTGGTGTTAGTGTATGCGCAGATTTGTATGTTTGTTTTATGGATGCGTTTTTATGTCTAGATGCATGCATATGTATTTATGTGCTAAATTTTTGGAAAGTTTTACATATCTTTACAGTTCCATTGATGGCTTGAATCTGTAGTCTTCTAATCAGCCTTTTTCTTTCAGGTTTTGAGAATCCTAATTTTTCCAGGTTTTTGTTGAGGCAGTTCGTTACATATCCCAATGCCCCAACAATCACGGGTATGAATCTGAACTTGTAGTCTGGGTGGAGTATCTGTAAATTTCTCAGTAGCTCGGCGTAGTTGTTCTCTTTTTCTCTAATCTTTAGTGGGATGTTGACATCCGCAGGACAGCTGATTTCTACTACTGAACAGAGTTTCTCTTCTCTGTCCCAGATTACTATATCCGGTCTATTATGTCTGCACTTTATTGAGGTTTTTATTGGGACATTCCACCAATACTCTTTCATATTGTGAGTGGTAATGGCCTCTACCTCATTATGGGTTTTCATCTCCTTAGCCCCGGGGTTATCCTGTCGGCGGATTTCATTGTACCGTGTCTTGGCCACAACATCATGTCTCATAAGTAGGTAATACCGTGATGACATTTTTGGACAGCTGCTAATGATGTGGGTGATATCTTCGATACTGATTCCACAGAGTCTGCATCGATTATTACATTGTGGCGCTTTGCCCGCCTCTCTGTCCCGTTTGTTTATTAGGAATTTGGTTGCTATTTCTTGTTCTTGAATAGCAAAGGCATACCCTTCAAAGTGAGAGTTGGTGACCCGATTGTTTGTCCACGATAGACTGCTCTGGTTGTCAATGTTGTTATCACCCTGGAGCTTTCTGTTAACGTATCCATGCATGGTCTTCTGCTGGAATGCATTCATCCTCTCCTCTGATGTTATGTTACGGTAGAGTCTTGCAATTTCTTTGGGTAAGAGTTCAGGGTTGTCGAATAGGAAATGCTTGTCAAGTAGTTGCCTTCCCAATCTCATGATGGTATTTACCTCATGTCTGCAGACTTCATCAAGGGGTGCACTTCGACACTTGGTGGTTATGAGAAGATGTCGAAGAGATATGACACGGCATTCAAAGGCAGTCTGAATTGATGTTAGGCCCCTCCCTCCTTTATTTCGTTTTAGGTATAGGCGGTCTACATCGCTATTGATGTGAAAGTTGTTCGTGCTCGTTAGTATTTTTCGGGTCTTCACATCAAGGGCTCGGATTTCATCAATTGTCCAGTCAAGTATCCCGAATGTCGGTATGAATACTGGTACTGCAAACACATTGTGGGCTATTGCTTTATTGAATGCAGAGTTCCGAGGTCCATATTTTCCTAACCCGATTTCTGTATTCCTTAGTAACACGTTCCTTGTTACAGGTACCTTCATATGATACGTTTTCATCTACTCCCAGGTATCTGTAGGATTCCTCATCAGATATTGGAGAAACAGATAGGCCATTGATGGAGATGTTGTTAGGGTGGTTTTTAGCCCTTCCTCGTTCCACAACCATATAGGAACATTTATCTTGGCCAAACTCTAGTCCTACATCACCAGAAAATGTTGTGACCAGGTCGAGGCTTTTTTTCATATCATCCATGTTCTTGGCATACAATTTCAAATCATCGACAAAAAAGCAGTGCGTAATTTTGGTGTGTCTGTTTGCCTGTGTTCCAATTAGATACCCTTCAGACTTCTTCAGCATGTATGATAATGGGTTTACCGACAGTATGAACAGCATGTATGTATGTATGTATGTATGTATGTGTGCATGTACGTATGCAGTGTACATGCGTATGCATGTATGTATATATGCATGCATGTATGTATGTATGTGAGCATTTATGTATGTAAGTTTGTAAACGTGTCTGCGCGTGTGTATATGTGTATATATATGCACACAAACATATGTCTATGTACTGATATGCGTATCTCTTCAAGTCGTATATATGACTGTAATTCTGTCGAAGGTTGTATGTATATATATTTACTGTAAAAAAACAAATCGTATTTTCCGTTGTCAGATCAGTCTAATCGAAAGGTTAGAGTTTCTTCCCCTTGGACCCCCAAGAAGCATATGGAACCAAGATGAGAACCACTAGCTTATATAAACCCTGAACGTAGTGACTGGTACAAGCATTAGTTTATTAGAACAATAGGAAAATGCTTTGCAGCATTTGTTCCAGGTCTTTACATTTTGGGCTCAAATTCTGCTGAAGTCAGCTTTGCTTTTCATCCGTCATTGATAAAACAAAGTTTCAGTCAAAATTGTTGGCATTAGAAATCAAGTTTAGTGGAATCGTAGAATCATTAGGGAGTCAGTAGAAATGCTTTAGGGCTTTTCTTCTTGCTCTTTATGTTCTGAGTTCAAATCCCAGAGGTCAACTTTACCTTTCATCCTTCTGAATTTATCTTTTAGCTGTTTCGGTTATTTGACTGAGGCCATGCTGGGCACTGCCTTGAAGAAAGAAAAGATAAAAATGATGGGCGGTGGTAGTGGTGGTGGTGTTGAGAAAAATGTAGGGTTGGTATCTAGCTTCAATAACTTATAATCAAAATTTGAAGGGCCTACAATGGCCTGGTGAGGGTCAAAAATGTGATGATGTTGTTGGGAGAAAGATAGAGGACCACCATGGATCATTTATTCACACATATAGCTTCAACAATAGACGTCTCCCTTTGCATCGCCCCCTCCCCAACCAGCAACGACAGCGGTCATCTGACATGCTAGAAATAGTAACCAAGTCTCCTTCATAGCACACCCTACTTTCTTATACATGTATGAACCGATATGAGTGGCTAGATCTGATAGAAACACCACTACTACCACCGTCAAAACTACCACCACAAATAATAATGGTTTCAAATTTTGCCACAAGGGCAGCCATTTGGAGGAGGGATGTGTCGATCATATGGACCCCAGTGTTCAGCTGGTACTTATCAGCCCAAAAGAATGAAAGGCAAAGTCGACCTCAGTGGAATTTGAACTCTGAACGTAGCGATGGGCGAAATACCGATTTCTTTATTACCCACAAGGGGCTAAACACAGATGGGACAATACACACATGCGGAGACAATTAACACATGATAGAATGGAACAATGAAATTAAACAATAATGATGGGACGGCCACCTTTGGGTGGAATTTGAGCTCAGTACATAGAAACGGACGAAATGCTCCTTATCATTTTATCCGGCGCACTAACGTTGGTGTTGATGGTAGAATTGATGGTGGTGGTGATGTTAGTATTGGTATTATTATTTGTGGCGGAAAGGCGGCGAACTGGCAGAATCATTGATATTACCCCCATCACTTCTATCTCCAAAACTACCATCACCACCTTTTCCACCGCCACCACCATTACCACTACTACCACCATCACCACTACTACCACCATCAACACTTATTAACACTACTACCCCTCACCACCGACAGCAACACGATGACGACAACCATCACCACTATCATCACCATGACTGCCGCCTCTGCCGCCGCCGCCAACAGCAGTAGCAAAGCAAGAACAAGCACCATAAATGGAACCATAAATTTTCTTACAGTGAATCTAGCTCAACACAGCGCAATACCTTTCCGTCTGTCTCCGGCACTTTCCGTTACACGAAGAACGAAACCCCTCTTATTCTTGCCCCCCCCCCCCCAGAATACATTGGTTATTAATAGAACGTTCTCAAGTAAAGATATTTGCAGGTAAGAAGACGACTTCTTATATTTTCTTCTTTTTCTTTTTAAAAACTTAATTTAAATACAATACGATGGAGAACAAAAAAGAAAAAAAGTAAAGCGGTGTGGGGGGTCAATAAGGGGAACAAATAAACCGGTTAGTGGGATCCTTTACATAATCAACTCAGCCTATTAGAAATAGCAGCAAAGTAAAGAATACTCTTCGCAAATCACATTCTACGAAAGGGCGCATTAAATGATGTAGTTTTAGACGATCGTATATGCTCAATAAACCAGAACAGTAACAAATGTAATATATTTAGTGCATAGATCTATTCGACGGGACCCGATCCTCGCGGATGCGGGAGCCTGAAACTTGTAAAAACTTCTATATGTCTGGCCGTCAGTCCTAGACGAAAGAGTATACAAACTTTTTGTTCGAACATAAAAACAATATGATAGAGAGAGTAAAAGAAGAGAAAACAGCAATTGGGAGCAGTTTCGGGTAAGTTATTAAGTAACGAAGGAGGCCTCTACGTGGTCACTCAGTATGCTGGAAATAGCAGTCGAAATTTTCTGAAATTGCGCACTCAATGTGTTATATAAGGACATGAAGGACAGAGCGTAAGATAATGTAGTTTTCGACAGGCGGGATTGTCAAGGCTGGAGTCACTTTGGTGATCATTTTGCTGGAACAGGTTTCACTTGGGAACTGAACAGCGATAGCAATAAAATGCA
>NC_142955.1:7824797-7847731 GCF_046866305.1 Octopus bimaculoides
AATGGTGGGGAGCTGGCAGAATTGTTAGCATTTCTTCCTGCTCTTTATGTTCTGAGTATAAATCCTGCCAAGGCCAGCTTTGCCTTTCATCCTTTCAGAGTTGATAAAATAAAGTACCAGTCAAGTACGGGGGTCATTGGTATTGACTAACCACCTTCTCTCAAAACTGCTGGTTTTGTGCCAAAATTTGAAATCATTATCATTAGCATTATTATAAGGTGGTGAGCTGGCAGAATTGTTAGCACACCTAGCAAAATGCTCTGCAGCATCTTGCCCATCTTTGCATTCTAAGTTCAAATTCCACCAAAGTCGACTTTGTCTTTCACTCTTTTGAGTCAGTAAGACAAGTACCAGTTGAGTACTAGGGTCGATGTAATTGACTTACCCTAAATTGCTGGCCTTGTGCCAAAATTTGAAATCCTTATTACTTCTCTTATTATCACTACTAAAAATATTGTTATTTGTGTTATGATTACTATCATGGTTATGATTATATGCAGTGATAATAGTCCTGTAGTAACGCCGTGCGCATGCGTGGAATTAAACAAGCAAGCTTTCCCGCTTAATTCTACCTCTTTCTTGCTGGCCAGCAATAGAGCATGGACGTGTTTAGCTGTCACTCTCCATCTTTCGGACTTACACTCGATAGCTCGCTTACATCTACATAACAACGTCCCAACAACTATGCTCACACACACAGAAGCTGTAACAACAAGAGCTAAAGATGTATATATTTACCACCTAAATAAAGAGTTGTTTAAGTTGATAGTCCGGAGTTCAGCGTTCCGTTATATATTTCATAATTTTATATAGGAAAGTCAGGTATACATCTAATGATGTATAACCAACTTTCCTATAGTCCCTATCTTAGGTGGTTTATCATAGAAGAGTTTAATAGTTGATGTATTAAATATTAAGTAATAGTTATGTTGAAATAGGAAATTAAATTTTAGAATATTAAAGAACAATTTAGGCAATACTTTAACTTTCAATCAGAAGAGAGGTGTAAACCAAAGAACTGAATGTCTCCTATTCTTATTAAGTCCACCTGAACATTTGAAATAAGGGCAAGTATCTAGAAAACGATGTATACTGTTCCTTTCAGAATCAGCTCTCATATTGGTGGTGTAAGTAGAGTTGCAGATAGAGGGTCAGGAAGAGGATTACTTCTGGGGAAAGAAATATTATTGCCAGAAGATATAAGAGAAGGAAAGGATTAGTATTTGAATTGTTGATAGGGAGAATCTCATTATTACTGTTCAGTGTATTATGATTAGCTGTGGTTGGTTTACTGTATGCAGTTAATTGAGCTAGTAACATTTTCAGCTCAGTCCTCAATATGCACTTTATTTTATCAGAGAAGCTACTATTAAGCAGGGCTTGGTTATAAGAAGGATTGGTTATAATAAGGGCCTGGTTATTAAATATATCTTCATTAGCGAATAGATTAGAAACTTTATAATAGAAATGCTATTTATTATACTATTGAATACAAACCTATGGTGGTTAAATCTCATTCTGACAGAGTTAAGTTATTTGTTAGGACAGATAATACAAAACAGAGTTTAAAGCTAAGATGGCATCAAGAAAGCAAGCAATTTTATGTCTGTTGTCAAAACTAATGGCTTGATTGAAGTCACTGCAAAATTTATGTAAAGCTCTTCTACTATGTTCTAATCCTGATTGAGACAAACGTGGGAACGGGGTGGGGAGAGGGGGCTAAAGGTGCATGCAGCAAGTGATGGTGAGCAATATAGGATGGCTCAGGGGGCTATGGTTAAGTTGGGTGTGATGGTAGTTTTGAGAGGGCATTGAGTGATAGCAGGTAAGAGACGTGTAAAAAATGGAGTATAGAGGAGGAGAGTAGTGACTGAAGGCAGAAAAAGAAGTGATTGGTAGAAGTAGTGTGAACAGGGATGATAAAGGAGAATGAAAGTGCTATTGTGGGGGAGGGGAATGTAATTTGTGTCCATTCTGCTCTCAAGTGATTACAGCAGGCAAGTAGTACCCTAGACAGAGAAATGATGGGTGTTGAGGGAAGTGATGTCGGGGAAATGCTTGATGGAGCAAAAACAGTCTGTCAAATGCTTGACAAATCTCCACACCTACAAGCATACCAAAGGTGGTTTTAGGATGTCGTTTCTACTGCATTGGATGAGTCTTCTCAAGCATATATATATATATACACACACACACACACACACACACACGAGTGTGTATGTATGGCTTTGTGTACATACTAATGATTCATTTGTTTCTAGTCATCCATGAAAATATACCTGGCTATGGAGAAATATTACCTTGTTTGGAGGCAAATGTAAGAGTTTACAACAGGAAGGGCATCTGACCGCAGTCCATCTACCTCAATGAATTTCATTTGACCCATGCAAGCAAGGAAAAGTGGATGTTAAAATGATAATGATTTGAATCTAAATTGCAAGAAATTTTTAATTTGGAAACGAATTATTGTTTTGTTTATCTGAATAAAAAAAAAAAGAATCAAAGAAAACATTTTAAAAATTTACCCTGATAAAGTTCTAAATATAATGTACACATTTTCACTAGTTGCAATGTTTAGGAGTGTTTATGATACAAAGTTCATTCATTTGTTTAATCTTATGTTTGCTTTTCAATGCCAGCACGTAAAGCATGATTATACTATGAATGTATTGTCTACAGCCAGATGCTGTTCTTTTTGACGGTCTCTTATTCTATGTCTTTGAAGTTAGATGATTTGCTGACAGGGGAAATAATAATGTTACTGCTTGTAGCTCAGTGGATCATTTTTGGAGAAGTGTGCACGCACACGCACACACACACACACACACACAGCATATCAATGTCCATGTCCCCATGTTTGATAGCATGTTGAGATAGAGCAGTTTCTCAACCATTTTTACTTATGGATCTCTTTGATTCCTGTTTTACTCAGATGGACCCTCCTAGCCATCCAATGTTTTTTAAAAAAAAATCCTATTATATTTTTATAACATTATTAAGAATTGTATGAAAAAATTATTAAAATATGTTGTATATTGTAGAAGTTTAACCAATATATTGCACATAAATTTTAACAAAATCTTATATTGGAGCCCCAAGGGTCATATAGACCCTGGTTGAGAAACACTGAGGTAGATGGCTAGATGCCTTTTCTGCCATCACCCCTTATCAACTTGCGAGCAAAGTAAATGTTCCTTATGATGGTGATACTTGTTTACGACTATTGCACGATAAAACACATGTACACCCACATACATACACTGTTCCAGCACATCTCCCTCATCATCCTCCAAGGCAATGCCTTTTCCATTTTATCTGCTGGGACCATGTATGTCAGTCTGAATTATCAGAAATCAGGAGAATGTAAGAATTTTGTAGCTTACTACACAAACAATAAACTTATGTAACTCTTCATATATTAATTAACCCCTAATTTTTTTAAAAAAAGCTCATGAGTCATCAACAAAAAATAATAAAGTAAAAGGCATAACAACACACTTCTCTCTCCCCCTCCACATTCCTTGTCTTTTCTTCTACACGTTTTCTGCATACACTTGTATGTCCACACACACATGTACACTTACAGGCTTCTTTCAGTTTCCATCTGTTGTATCCACTAATGAGGTTTTGGTCTGCCTGGAGCTGTAGTGGAAGATACTTGCCCAAGTTACTGCTCTGTGGGAATGAACCCAATCCCACAGGATTAAGAAGTAAACTTTTTAACTACATAGTTTGCCTGTATAATGTAATAAAACTCAGTACTTTTTCAAAATGATTTTTAATTTTATAGAATAGATTCTATATAAATATATTAAGTAAAATCATGGCTGTTCTTGTCCCCTACATCCTTCTTCAGCCAAGTGATCCTAACTTTGTGGGCTCATGGGTGCTGGTGCCACATAAAAAGCACACATGCCAGTGTCATGTAAAAGTGCCCAGTATACTCTGTAAAGTGGTTGGCATTAGCAAGGGCATCCAGCTGTAGAAACTAAGCCAAAATGGACATGGAACCGGGGCGGTTTTTGCTGATGTTATTATTATTATTTATTCATAATAATAATAATAATAACATCAGCAAAAAATACCTTAGGAATGAGAACCCAGGGTTGGGTTCAAAATTCCACCAGGACACCTGAGGAAAGCTGGAGAGTAAATCAGCCAAAACATTGTGGTAACAACAAACAAGATGAGGACACATATCCATCCAATGTAAATAATGTAAATGACGTACAGAATTCCTCATCTCTAAAATATAGAATGGTATTATTACTCTAATAGCTATTGTGTATTAACATTGTATATTACAATTGGTATCACAGGGTTGTAATACAGTTTAGGCCTTTAAATTGAGATGTGTATTATATCCATGAGCTTTGATAGTTATAAACAATTTGAACTGGAAAAAACCCCGAAAAAATATGAAATGGAAAAATTTAAAAGGAAAGCTTGAATTAGAAAATGTCATTTTTCCTATCTTAACAATTTAATATCAACTGCTTTTTTTTTTTTCTATTTTGCAGGTATGGGAGGCATTTACTCTCAATGACCGATCTTTCACTCGGAAGAAATTTAATTTGTATTTAGGTTACCAACATGAGAGTGATCCCAGGAAGGTGCAGCTGTGTTTGGCCCGGGTTGGCTCTTTCTTCAAAAGCATCATCATCCCACCCATCAAAGATTACTTCAACCTGTATGAGTTTCTGCGAGTTTTGGGTTACTTCCTCAACTTCTTCGATAATTATCCAATGCCACACCTTAAAACTTTTCATTTCACCTTCCACTGCGAGTTTTGGGAACACAGTGGAGTCAGCATCCATGGAACTGGTGGAGACATTTTGGACAAGATGAAGAAAGTGATTGGCAGTATGAAGAATATGAAGGAGATTCATTTGGCCAACCTGATGTTGGACATGAAAGATGCCAGTGACTTCATCGATCCGATCTACAAAGTGAGTGGAGATTCACTGCAGACACTGAGTTTGGTTAATTGCACCAATGATGTTTTCCCATTCCCAATGATTGCACAGATGTCTGCACTGCAAAAGCTGGTCATCTCATCAAATAACATCGATGATGAGAGTGTCCTGTTGTTTGCTGGGACACAGCTAACTGAGATTCAAATTGTTGAAGACCACCTCACACCATCCAGCATACCAATCTCACCAGCGACATGGAGCTTCTTGCTTGAAATGATCCCTTATATCCGAGTGGTGCTGAGGACACTTGGTCGACTTAGGCGAGATATGATGCAGCAGCCTGGAGCACCAGTGTACTCAGTCATCCATGAGAATCCACGCAGCCAGTTAAGGCCAGCTGTTGCTATGCAAATTGCAGACCTGTATCATAAAAACCTTGAACTCTTTGCTCAACTTAAGTTGCCCCGAGTACATGGCTCACGTTCGTTCACTGAACGGATTGATTCTAACCTGCTGATGATGGTCAAGAGTTGTCCAAAATTGCACACACTCATCATCAAGGAAAGACTTTCCACAGCTTCTCTTCTCCTTTTGGTCCACGAAGCAAAGAACCTCAAGAAACTCTATGTTCGTAAGAACGCTTTGCTACGAAAGTATGATTGGCCTCGGTTACCTGAGTGGTCAGACAGCTTTTACAAATGGCTGAAACGAACTTCGTATGACATAAACTCTCTTGAAGACTACATATCTGAGGTTCTAGATTACCGATGGCACCCCTTAACTGATAAACAATTTAAGCTTTTGTCTTTGATGTGACAAAAGCTTCACCTCAGCCTCGTCCTCCTTCCCAAACTTTCAAATAAAAATAGATATATATTTATGTAAATAAAATCTCATTCTTATATATTATCATCTTCATCATCACTTCCACAAATCCCTTTACTATCATCATCACTATCACCATCGTAATCACCACAATCCTTGTCACAACTTTCAAGTTTCCTGACATAAACATCTCTGTGTTGTCATCATTGTTCCCAACCACCACCACCACCCCAACAACAACAACCACCACTGTTACCTCCCTCCACTTTGCTGTCATCATCATCATCATCATGAAGGTGTCAAACACGACTGTTGAGGATAAGAAGAGATAGAGAGTGGATAGTCAGAAATGATGGGAAGGAACTATCTGGTCTTACCCGTTGCCCCTGGGTAAGAGGTAGGTGCCTTATCTGGAATCCCACAGTTAGTGACTCCTTTTCTCCTTCCCACATCCTGGATGCTGCATTGAATAGGAAGGTTACTATTTCTGTAGCCAAAGGGAACAAAGTCCTTAAGTACTGGGACCTGTCAGTGAACCATCTCTTCCAGCCAGTGGCATTTGAGACGTTTGGAGGGGCTGAGCCGCTAACAACGAAGTCCTTGTCATCATTGGCAGCTCGCCTTACCAAGCTGACAGGTGAGGATTGTGAGGGTCTTGGCTGCTCCAACGCCTTAGCCTTGCCATCACCCGCGGTAATGCTGCGAGTGTGGCATTTTGCTTCAGTAGGTTCCACTGAACTTTGTGGTAAGCGACCAATTGAGACATTTAGGTTGAATTGATGTTTTTTCTTTTTGTTACTTTCTTCTTCATTTTCTTGTTTTTTTTCTTTCTCCGCTCATGTTTGTATTTTCTTCAGTTTTAGATTTGTAATTTAATGTGATTATATATTGTATACGTGTTATAAATTAAAAAAAAAAAAAAAGGTTTGAAGGTTTGAAGAAGTAGGCGAATGAATATAAAATAATTTGAGTTGGGATTAGATTAGAACTTTTGATATAATTCTTGAATACGATTTCAAAGTAATTTGGCATTTTCATATTGCTTACTTTGGAATTGTCTCCTTTTTATTTTAATCTCAAAACAACACAGAAAAGCAAAACAAGAAGAACTTACAAAGTTATCTCCCTTGAATACTTGAGCAGCCAAAATGCTAGAATATTTGAGGGAAGATTAATCGGCGGAATTCTAGTTTAAGCACCTCTCATAACATTTTTATTTTTTTGCGAATTCGTGTTCGACATACGGGAGTTCAAACAATTACGCCAAAAAATAAAAAAAAATAAAAAACTCCGAAAAATGCTTTTGTGTGTAATTCAAGGGCGATTTAGCTGTTGCTTTTAACACACCTCACGACTGACACCTTCATCGTTTCTTTGATCACTCTGACATGTATTGACGTTCTTCAATTTTTTTTTTCCCCATAGTCACATCTTATGGAATGATGATGTAGCCAAGGGTGACCCACTGTTGGGATATAATAAGCAAAAAATTCAGACTGTCCATATTTTAAACACCGATTAAAAAGAAAAATTCGAATGAATTTCCGTGTGTAGAACACAAATTCGCAAAGATTTTCTGAAAATTCCAGAAAATAAAGAAATTACGAGAGGTTATACTATTTTATTAATCTAGAAAGGATGAGACAAAGTTTATCATTGGCGTGATTTGCTCCGAGTGCGATGAGAACAAATATTACATTTCATTTTGTTCAGCTCTCTTAGGATTCATAATCTTTGATTTTATCATTTACTTTGGGCAAGTGTCTTCTGATATAGCCTCGGACGACCACAAAGCCTTGTGAGTGGATTTCGTTGACGGAAACTGAAAGAAGCGCGCCGTATATATATGTATGTGTGTGTGTCCGTTTGCCCCCCCCCCCCCCCGTCACCACTAGACAACCGGGTGCTTTTACGTCCCAATAACTTATCGATTCGGCCTAAGAAGCTGATAGAATAAGAACCAGAATTGTTTTTTTTTTAAATGAAGTACTGAGGTCGATTCGTTCGACTAAAATTCTTCAAGGCAGTGCTTCAGCATGACCGCAATCTAATCGCTGAAACAAGTAAATGATAAAAGACATCTATACAATGGGCTTCTTTCAGTTTCTCTCTACCAAATCTATACACAGGCTTTGGTTATAGTTGAAGACACTTGCTCGTGGTGCTGTGTAATTGGACTGAACCCGAAACCATGAGGTTGGGAAGCAACCTTCATTTTGCACAGCGACCTCTGCGAAACATTTTATGCATTTTTCTTCATTTTTTTCAAATTTTTTTTCTCTGTGTCAACGAACTTCTGTATCATGAAATAAAAACTGTAAATAGCTTGGTTTGTCAAGTGATAAGGTTAGTTTTGAAGTCATTCGAAAGGCCACACTTAATGGCTAAGAAGGCTGCTGGTTCCTCACCTCTGGCTTAGTATGTGATAACAATCAGGTGTAGTAAGAGCTAGAATTAGTACACGATGGAGAGGAAGAGTTGGTGTATCGAAGTTTTTCAAATTATTTAATGAAATAACACTAGAGAATATTATTGATATATAATTTCTTAAAAAGGTAAAAAAAAAATCGATTCTTCACTTAGCTGGCACTTTGTTTTATTGACCCTGAGAAGAAGAAAGGTAAAGTTAGCTTTGACGAGATTTAGAATTTAATCGCAGAATGTAATGAGTTAGAACAAATACAAAAATACAGAGTATTTTGCCCAAACCTTTAACGATTCACAACTTTACATTTTATCCATTTCTTTTTCTTTTTCAGTTTCTTTGCTAACTGTTTATTGATTTATTGAATCACTAAAAAAAATCTGTAAATAGTGACAGCCAGTTTGGGAGGACAGTCGATGGAGGTGAGGAAGGGGCAAGTCAACACCGCCCAATAACGTTGTGGGACGTTGGACGGAAGGTTCTGTTAACATGGTAGGGGTCTGGTTTGGTCCGGATCTGCAGATAGAGAAGAATTGGAGCGAGGTTACGAGCAAGGTAAACGCCCTAAACCAGACCTGGTCTGGGAGGGCGTTATCGTTGCTACAAAGGGCGGTGGTGACGCGGGTGTTTATTGCATCCGTTATCACCTACCGCCTGACTGTCGTGCCTTGCCCTGATTCGTGGTTGAACAAGCTGGAGCGACTCCTATTCCATATTTTTGTGGAAGGGGCAAAAACCGTGAAAGGGATGCCGTGGCTGAAGACGCGCAAGTTCGCACTGAGGCTTAGGCACCTCTGGCGTCACCTGGAGATGAGCAGGTGTGGTCATCGCTCGTGAAGTTCTTCCTTCCACAGTTGACCTCCCTTCAGGATTTAGGTCCTTGGATCAGGCGAAGACCTAGGCTAGGGGACTGGCAATTAGAAATCCGACAGGCACACACGCTTCTCTCTTGGGCGGGCAATACCGGAAACTGGAGTTCCACCGCGGACTTCTATAGTTGGTTGGTAGAGCGCATGTCAGACGATGTCCTGGGGGAGACTCTGGACTTCGATAGAGATCAGTTGGTCAACCTGTTCGGGAGGACTTTCGGGCCGGGGTACCTGGATAATTACCAGAAATCCCTGGCCTGGTTGTGCTACCGATCGACCTTACCTGTTCGGGAGAGGCTATCGAAACATGGTCTAGCCGTCCCACCGACATGCCCAAGGTGCGGGTGGGGTAGTGCAACTATCCTGCACACCATCGTGCAGTGCGCGGAGTTAAAGGGACTGACAGCCTATGTCGCGCAGGTGTCGATGACAGGAAGAGTACAGTAATCAGCTGAATCGATTATCAAGACTGTTCTGTCCTCCTTCCTTTACAGAGAGAGGAAAGCCAGTTTCCTCTACACAGTTGCCATGTTGAAAGAAATAGTATGGAGGACACGGGCGGGCGAAAGGGGTCGCGACATGTACTTTCATTTCCAGCTGAGGGTTAGTTGATTACTTCAGCTTCCACCTCAAAAGTAAGATCAGGCTGGAAAGGAGATACCTGTCGCACAGTATATTTCGGAAAAGATGGGCGAATGTCGTAAGAAAGTTGAGGATAAATGGAACCGTCTGAGTCCAGCCATCCGACCCGGAAAAAAGGGAACGTCAGTCAAAGGTGGTGGGCAAATTTTTAACCAATTATATATCCTCATATTTTAATATACATTTTTAACCATAAATTGACCTAAAGCATGCACACTTTTATGTTTTGTCTGGCAAGTAAAGAAATGCAGTTGGTGGAGGTGGGAGTTGGAGTAGTAGACGACAGAGAGAAGGGTTAGGAGTTGCATTATGGGAACGAAAAAGCAGATGACTGACATATTTGAAATATGAAACTGGTAAAGACTTTTTTTTGTGCCTGAAATTTTGGAGGAGTGTGCTAAGTCAATTGCGTTGACCCCAGTGTTCAACTGTTGCTAATTTTATTGGTATCGAAAGAATGAAAGGCCAAGACAACTTTGGGGGAATTTGAGCTCTGAACATAAAGCAAGAAGAAATGCCACAAATTATTTTGTCCGCCTGCTAGCTCAATGCCTCTAATGAAACAACAACAATGGAAAAAAAGAAAAAAAGCAACAGGTAAGTCGTATTTAGAGAATGGATTCAACAGGTAAGTATTTTTCTTTTTAATGGGTAAACTCTTTCCAGTCCGAGCCAATTCGAAAAGCGCTATCGTCAGTCAGTGAGAACAGCAGCCATCACTAAGTTGGAATGGCATCCCACATAAATACTGTTGATATATTACAGAATGAATAATGTTTTCCAAGGAATTGTTTACTGAAACAGCAATAATGCATAAAAAAAAAGCAACAAGTAAGCATTTTATGTTTTTGTTTGTAACAAGGAAAACCTCAATGCCGGCAGGGATATCTGGCTTTTGTAAAAAAGGAAAAAGAAATACTGCAGTAATGTACTGATATTGATGAAACATTTCAAAGTAAGTGACTAAAAAAAGAAAAAAAATGGGTTTATTTTTACTAATGCAGGAATAAAAACAAACATTTCTAATTCATACAAAACCGTATGCTAAAACCAACATTGAAGTTTTAAACTCTAAAATTCCGAAATAAAACCAACTTTTTATCTTATCTGTTTATTCGCCTGGTTTAGTCTAACAACTTTCAGTAATTGCATTCGAGATGTACATGCATGATGAAGCTGAACTTGATAGGAAGTTGAAGCTTTTAAAATTAAAATTGCAAATCGGTTCACTTTAAAAGTATATTTAAAAGTATGATGATG
The DNA here is from genome assembly GCF_046866305.1 of Octopus bimaculoides. Lineage (NCBI taxonomy): Eukaryota > Metazoa > Mollusca > Cephalopoda > Octopoda > Octopodidae > Octopus > Octopus bimaculoides. Next base: position 7,835,735 of record NC_142955.1, read on the forward strand.
GTGATGAGCATATTGGGTGCTACTTTGGCGTGTGATTTAAAGGGCGACTGCTTCAGGTTACTTTTTAATATCTAAAACTCCTTAAGATGTTGGCTAAAGATTTTTACAATGTGATCAGCGCCGAGGCGAAGGCAGCTGCATTTTTACGAAAAAAATAGCCTTTTTAGATTTTGCACCATGTCATCGTTGTGGTGGAGAAATGAAGGAAGCTCGAAAAGAAGGGGAAAACGATGAAATTTTGCTAACTTTACTTTGCAAAACTCGCAGCTACCAAACTTGTGTGATCTACGCGCTTATTTTAATTACTATATTGTTTATTCTTGGTTTCTTATTATTTACTAAAACATAAAGGAAACATGGTTTTATTTTAATTAAAATATGTAATTTGAAAATACATTTACAATGCTAAGTATGTACAAAAGAATTTATAAAAAAATTCAGAAATTGAAAAGTAAACTAAACAGTAACCTAAAGTAATCTCCCTTTAAATTGTAGATCACACGCCAAAATAGCACCGCATATTGCATACAATCCTCAGGTGTACTAAAACTCGTTGGGAAAAGGTAAAAGAGAGGACCTAGAGATGCAAGAAATCTAATAGAATAGGATAGTAATGACAGCTCAAAGTTTATGCATAATACACAGAACACAAGAAGATAGAGAAAAGAACAATAAAAGAATTATGAAGAGGAAAGTATGCAAAGGCAGCAACGTGTAATTTTTTAAATACTTCGACAATTCTGTGTAAAAAAAAATGTTTCTGAAAGTCATGATTTTATGTTGTTTTTTAAATTTTATTTTATAAATATGTCCCCGGGTTGTAGAGATATTGAATTAAAAAACGTGGATAAAGTTGTTGGAAAGATGGTTGATAACAACTTTGCACCAAATGTATCCAGCAAATTTTCTTGATATAACTGTGGCTTCCAGGACTGAGGTCATGATATTTTTTATGCAGAACTCCCAAACTGACTGTCAATATTTACAGATCTTTTTAGTGATTCAATAAACAGTTAGCACCCCTCACCCCGCTTTCCGTTTTCGATATCGGAGATAACAATTTTACTGAAAAGAACATGTTTTCAATATTCTAATTTACCTTCTACCCACCCTAATTTTGAATTTTTCACTCGTTTCGGAATTTTTTTTTCTAATAATCCACGTGGGAAAATACGGAGATTACGAATCTGAAACCCCTACTTTATTTTTTAACTTCAAATTTTCTTAGAAAACATTCTACGTCACCGCTTCCTTCTTTCCAAAACCACATAAGTCTGTATGTTTTACGCATGCGTAGATTTCTCCTGTAACAGCAGACGAAAAAGTATTAAGCCTACACAAGAAAACCCGACATGCTAGAAATAGCAACTAAATATCTGGAAAATACTTTTTCATCGGCTTAACAACACGTTTTTTTACTTATCTATTTCAATTTTGATGCTATACCACAAATTATTTTCATGTATTTATATAGAAATAGCAAATATGTACTGAAAACTTCATTAATTATATGTATTTATACTATATTGATCCGCAACGAACCTGTGTGTGTGTGTGTGTGTGAGAGCGCGCATGTGCGTCTGAGAAAAAAAAACAAACAAATTGGGCGGTTGCCAAAATAATTTGTCTTTTACATACCTTGTTTTATCACCTTAAGTAAAATCCCAGATAAGATCCTCAAGTTTTGACTATTCATTTACCTCTAAGATCTGGCAAATGATATCGGTTTGTTTCCTAATTCCGAAATACGAAAAACTTGAACAGGCGCAAGCGTCGTTGTGTTGTAAAAGGTTTGTTTCCCAGCCACATAATTCCAGGTTAAGTCCCAATATGCAGCACCTTGGGCAGATGGGTACTACTCAAGCAGAGCGGACCCGAACGCGCAGTCGCAAGTGGTCGATCCTACGAAAAGTGCGCGCGAGCGCGTGCAAATGAATACATGTGTGCGCATGCAAATTAGTAAATAATTTCTTTTAAACAAAGTAAATAATTTTTTAAAAATTACTTTTTTCTTTTCTAAACAACGTAGATAGGTAGAAGGAATAAAAATAACACACTATCTATTTTTGTTAACTTCATACATTTTTTTTCTTTTAATTAAATTTTGTGAACAAAGTAATTTTTATTTTCTAAACAACGTAAATAAATTTTTAAAAAGGTGCACATTGGGATTAGACACTGAGGGAAACTTGATATGCTAGAAATAACAGCTAAACGCAAAAAGAAAAAAAAACTGTAACCTTTACTTTTCTGAAATCACTGTGGATATATTTCGGCTATGTGCTTGATAAATGTCTGAAAGTTCTCCCACGAATTCCCACACTTCATATCGTAATAATCACGGTACATTGGCTCATCAATATGTGACCATTTCATGTTACCACATGATCCACTTTTATATTTCAGTCTACGTTTTATCCGTGACCAGAATGGGCCACATATATGTGAAAATAGTAGTTGCTGCCTCCACATTTTCAATGATTGCAGCTTCTAACGTTTCAGCCTTTCTATCAGTTATAATGTTGCAGGTAGCCCTTTTTCTGAGTGACATCGTAAAAGCCTATCACAAAACTTTTCAACCATTCTGCCAACCTCATATTTCCTCTTGAAAAGCAGGCTTTCATCCACTTGCACAACGTGGTTCAGTCCACCTAATTTTTTCTTATCTTTCAGTAACATGGCTGAACATATTTCTCGGCAGTATTCGTACCATTGAATGGCCGTGTCGTTGCTAATATTGTTTCAACTCATGGAACAAGTTACTGGCAATTCAGATATAAAGTCTGCTATTATTTGAAATAGTGTAAACACTGTCAAGTGGCATTTCTCTAAAAAAGTATTTTTCCTTATAGAGATTGTTTTACTGCATGAATTACATCGCCAAATAACTCCGTCAATAGCACGTTGAAAAGATTGAATTTTCATTTGACGACAAGTACATTCTTTTTTTTTGTTTTTTTGTTTTTTGTGAAATTAATTTGTTTCCATAATTCAACACGGTGAAGACATTTTGGTAATATTGGCGAGAAGAGGTCAATGAAGAGGAAGGGCCGTTTACAGAGAGAGGTTGAAGAAAGAGGAATTGACCTCCCTCTACCAATTTGAAATGGAAAGACGGGCTTGGTTTTACCAGTTCCTCTTTCTTGACCTCCCTCTGTAAAGGGCTCGTCCTCTTTCTTGACCTCTTCCCGCCAATATTGTTCACAATTGAACTTAAGTTTTGAGTGTGCCGCGCAAATTTTTCGAAGCCCATATTCCCAAAATGTCTTCACCTCGTGTTGAATTATGGAAAAGGTTAAAGGGGGGGATATCTTTCTGGATTTTTTGAAAGAAAACAAATTAATTGCACAAAAAAAAAAAAATCTACTTGTCGTCGTCAAATGAAAATTTTTGGTAAAAAGTTTTGTGTGATAGGCTTTTACGATGTCACTCAGAAAAAGGGCTACCTGTAACATTATAACTGATAGAAAGGCTGAAACGTTAGAAGCTGCAATCATTGAAAATGTGGAGCCAGGAACTACGATTTTCACGGATATGTGGCCCATTCTGGTCACGGATAAAACGTAGACTGAAATATAAAAGTGGATCATGTGGTAACATGAAATGGTCACATATTGATGAGCCAATGTACCGTGATTATTACGATATGAAGTGTGGGAATTCGTGGGAGAACTTTCAGACATTTATCAAGTATATAGCCGAAATATATCCACAGTGATTTCAGAAAAGTAAAGGTTACAGTTTTTTTTTTCTTTTTGCGTTTAGCTGTTATTTCTAGCATATCAAGTTTCCCTCAGTGTCTAATCCCAATGTGCACCTTTTTAAAAATTTATTTACGTTGTTTAGAAAAGAAATTATTTTGTTCACAAAATTTAATTAAAAGAAAAAAAAATATATGAAGTTAACAAAAACAGATAGTGTGTTATTTTTATTCCTTCTACCTATCTACGTTGTTTAGAAAAGAAAAAAGTAACTTAAAAAAAATTATTTACTTTGTTTAAAAGAAATTATTTACTAATTTGCATGCGCACACATGTATTCATTTGCACGCGCGCTCGCGCGCACTTTTCGTAGGATCGACCACTCACAACTAGCTAGCGCGGATGCGCGTCAGCGCGACTGCGCGTTCGGGTCCGCTCTGCTTGAGTAGTACCGGGCAGATGTCTTCAACTATAGCCTCGGGCCGATCAAAGCCTTATGAATAGAGTTGGTAGACGGAAACTGAAAGAAGCTCGTCTATATACAACGAGCTTCTTTCCGATGCATATGTTTGTTCCCTACCACCACTTGCAATCAACGTTGGTGTATTTACGTCCCGAAATACAGTTCGGCAAAGGTGACCGATAGAATAAGTTCCAGGCTTAAAAGGATCTTTTCTGTTTAACTTTCACGGTTTGAAATTTTAAAATTAAATGTATGGATGTAACTTTTCACGCTGAATCTGATGTTGTTATTCACTTGTTCTAGAAAAAAATTTAGAAAGATGTTACAGAAGTTTAAAGTTTGATTATTTTTAATCAGGATTTGGATGTTAGTATTTTCTGCGTGAGAAGTTTTTTAAGCAAAATGAAAGCACCGAAGTTTTAATAAGTTTAAATGAATAAACTCAAATGAAACGTTGGATTAGGCAATATAAAAGAAAAATTATCAATGAAAATTTTTTTGAGAAAAACTAAGATAGAATAAAAACACACTAGGGTTAGAATTAAGGTTTAGGGTTAAAATTACGGTTTAGGGTTTGAGTTAGGGTTATATTTAGGGCTTAGGGTTAGACTTAGGGTTTAGAATTGGTGTTTAGGGTCAGTCCGGTCAATGGATGACCTGGGATAAATCAATTAGTAACATATTTATTATAAACTTTTTTCTAAAACTTTCCTGGAACAAGTGAATAACAAAATCAGATTCAATGTGAAAAATCACATCAATTTACTGGAAAAAAAAAAATGTAGCGAAAATTAAAAGCAGAAGTTCAGCATATAGGTACAGTAGCTTTAAGCAGACAACAACTTGGCTTGTTACTATGGAAACAGGCACAAACGTGGCCACGGCTTTCTTTAAATGCTATTGACTTTTTATTTATTAATCTATGGCAAAAATAAATTCCAGTTCCATAATTACAAAACTACGTCAATAAACCAAATTTGAAATGAATTGGAACAATATTAAAGGAATTGAAACGTGAAAGCCAAACAGAAGAGATCCGCTTTAAAAAAAGTCGATTCATTCGACTAAAAATTCTTAATGGCGGTGCCCTCAGAACGGCCGTAGTCTAATGACTGAAATAAGTAAAAGATACTTTCAAAATTGGACTTCAGCTATGATTTCGCGCACGCGCACAACAAAACTGTAAACATGCCCTCAGAAGCTTGTAAACATCATCGAGCAGTTCTACACAGAAATGAAAGGACTAGTCTCAGTTGGCAGAGATTTTAGTGAAGCGTTTGCAGTCAACCATGGTGTGAAGCAGGGGTGCGTGCTTGGGATCTTTGGGGTTTGACGGGCAACATTTGTTTTCTTAACGAAACACTTTCAAACTTGGGACACTGATAGAATGTGTCATATGAAACAACTTCTTCTCTTAACCTTCTTAACAAAATTTTGTACATCGCAAGTTATTTCATGTTAAAGTTGTCGTATTTCTGTAATTTCAACCAATCACTGACGTCTATTCAGCTGAATACAGTTACTGTTGACCGGTCATAAAAATGTTATTCCCTGTGACATGTTTCATCCAGTTTAATCATAATTTATACGCATATATTGTTTATATAATAAATTACGCTGTGCGTATCTGTGTGTGTGTAACAATTTTAGAGTTCGGATTCTATAGTTAGGGTTAGTTTTAGGGTTACGGTTAGGGTTATGATTATATTTGCCATAACTTCACTCATAACCCCAACCCTAACTCTAAAATCCGAACCCTAACCCTAAACTAGAGTTTGATTTAAAGAAGATTTGGCTGCTATTTCTAGGAAATGAAGCACTTGGTGGAGGTGCATTAATAATTCTGCCAGCTCCAATAACAAGTGCAGGCAATATTCAAGTATTTTGATGGCCTTTTCCCCTTTGTTTACGAACAGTTTAGTTAATCGGAAATGTCAGAACTAACAGAGATTAATACGATATACACCGTTACAGCGCTAACTGTTTTCAACTGAATAGACGTCAGTGATTAGTTGAAATTATCGAAATAAGACAATTTTTAACGTGAAATAACTTCGAATACAAATTTTTTTATCTGTTCTATACCACAAAATATACAAGTATACGAAGTTTGAAAGTGTTTCGGTACCAAAAATACTACATAAAAAATGTTGCCCGTCAAACCCCAAAGATCCCGTGCTTGTTCCCACACACTTCTCTCTTTATCTCCAGCTGTGCCTGACACAATGAAGGTCAATCTGTACAATAGGGTTTTCATCTGCAGTAGAATAAATGGGAAGCCCTTCAAATTGCTCCCTTTTCGTACCCCCACCAAAATCAAGAAATGTGTGTCAGGGAGCTGCTCTACGCTGACGACTCAGCGCTCGTGGCCAGCAGCATTGAGGACATACAATACATTGTGGACCGGCTTTCTTGTGCAGCAGATATGTTTGACCTCAAGATCAACACTTCGAAGGCAGAGCTGCTCTACCGGCACCACGAAGATGTCCTACTGGATCGAGAGCCCCGAGCCATTGACAGACAGTACACTGAGGCCTTTACTATCTGGGAATTTGACTTGAGTGATAAAACAAGGTATGCAACTGATAAATTATTTTGGCAATTCCTCAGCATTGGTAGACGACATCATTCACCTCGGACAACAAGGCTAGACTGAAACAGAGGGTCATCATCTCCTCATACCAACACTCGGGAGACCAATACCTAAAGATCACCCAATTATATCTTTTGCTCAGGCACGCACACGCGCACTGTTACACGCTCATCACACCCCCCCCCCCCACACACACACACGCACAGAGGTTCGTTGAGGATCAACATAGTATAAATATATATAACTAGCAGAGACACCCGGCATTGCACGGGATTAAAATGGTATAGTTTATATATATCTTACAGTTATGTTGAAACGTGATATTGGAAATTGCAGCATTAACGACAAAACATTTGTGGAGTAAATGACGGGCTAATTCGATTAAGTGACATGTCATGCGTTCGTTTGGAGGATTCCAGGCCCTAACCTGTCATGTAAAACTGTCGGGGTGGGTAGGTGATTTTTGAATGCACTAGAAAGCTGTCAGTGGATACACTCTCCTTTGCGGCAGATGGCGCTGCGTCTAGTACGACCCATTGTATGGTTGACAGTTGAATGACTGTAGGGGTAATGGGGATATGTACGTAAATGTATACATTCCTGAAATGGGACTGCAATAGGAGATGGGAACGGAAAAGTGAATTGTTGAAACGTTGCAGAAGGCGAAGGGTCGACATTGAACTGCTAGTGTGGCTGTAGAATAAGAAAAATAAATTGGGCCTATGTAGTCACATGAGCCTATGCAGTTACATGTAGTAATGAATTATTTGGAAAAAAAAAATGCGTAATGGCTTACCGCGTGGTTGGAGTGAGTAATTGAAGAATATGCTTTGATACTGAAGTCCATGCAGGAAACTGCTTTGTTGGTGCAGTCTTCGGGTTTGTTGGTATTATGCTGAAATGGTATCCATCTTCTCCATTCACAAAGAACAGTGGATACTGGAGCGCGTCGTAGGATGCAGTAATTCCTACAAAACCTCTTGGTAAACAACATTCTTTTTTTTCCTTTCGGGAATAAATGCATATAGATGTTTTTTGCTTCTCACTCTAAAGCAACCAGCATTTAATTGCTCGTATGAGAAGCATGACTCTTCCAAGTGAAGTTCTACCACAGACAGTGTTTGACCCTGGGATTTATTGAAAGACATTGTGAAGCTGATACGAATAGGAAATTGCACTCTTCTGAATGAAAAAGGAATCTCAGCTCCCAATGGAATGAGAGGAATTCTAGGTATGAAAACTTGCTTTCCTTTTCTTCATCCAGAGAGGATGGTGGCCTCTATAACATGTGGCATTATCTTCTTTACCACCAGGTGTGTCCCATTGCAAAGTGTTAGTGGATCCAAACTCCTCAATAACATTACTGGAGTTCCCACTTTCAGTTTCAATCTGTCGGGAGGTAGTCCAACGAATTGAGAAATTCTGTTGGATAATTTACCACCTCTTCTGGATCCGGGATTGTATCAACTGACTTATAGATGTGAGGACTTCCAGGAAGGTACTGCAGCAGCTGCTCATTAATTTTACTTACAGTGCTGTTTTTTTGAGCCAGTATTACTCTTCCACACAACCAATTGTGATTGTGATTGATAATTTTTCGACCAATGGAAGATCTCTTTGGAGATATTATGTCAATAAATATGATGTGATAAAATGAGATAAATGTACGTTAATAATGAAATGACAATAAAAAAGGTAAATAATATCAACATCTTTGCAAATTTTAAGAAATACATACAATGAACTGAGATGACACTGTTATGTTAATAATTAATTCTCAATAAAAAAACATTAATATCCTATTTAAGATGAAAAACGTCCAGCGGATTAATCGCGCTGGGGGCAATCAATTTTTGAAAGTTACGTCACAGAGAGTTACCTCCCTTCTCCACGTAATCCCAGGGACCGTATATGAAAAATTTTAAGTCTAAAACATCTCTGGAACATAAGTAATGTATGTTCCCAGTTTGGAGAAAATCAATTGTGTACTTCTGAAGTTATTCGGGTTTACACACACACGCGCGCACGCACGCACAACCTCACCTTTATATAAATAGATAAACGAAGCTTTCAGCATGAATAATTTGCTATTTTTACATAAACAGAACACGAAAATGATTTGTGGCAAAGCATCAAAATTGAAATAGATATGGTAAGTTGAGATTTAAGGGTGGAGAGTGTTAAGCCGAGGAAAAAGTCTTTTCCAGGCATCTAGCTGTTATTTCTAGCATATCGTGTTTTCTGGTGAAGGCTTAATATTGTTTCTTCCGCTGTTATAAGAGAAATCTATGCATGCGTAAAATGCAAACATTTAGCCGTTATTTTGAAGGCGTTATTTTGAGGGCAAAATTTGAACATTTGAGGAGAAATCTATGCATGCACAAGCGAACATATCCTATGCATGAAACATTTGAGGTTTTGTGCGCTTAGAAAGCAGGCAGCGGGTGGTGGTATTTTTTCTACTTTCAGCTGTTATTTCTAGCATATCGGTTTTTCTGGTGAGTGCTTAATATTTTTTCGTCTGCTGTTTCAGGAGAAATCTACTCATGCGTAAAACATACGCAGTTTGCGCTTTTAGAAAACGGGAAGGGGTGGGGAGGGGCAACATATGAGGTTTTCTAAGAACAGTTGAAACTGAAAAAGATTTTTTTCTAGATTCGTAATCTCCGTATTTTTTCATGTGGATTAGAAAGAAAATTCGAAAAAAATTGAAAGATGAAAAATTTGGGATGTGGATGGGGAAATTGAAATTTTGAAAATGTGTATTTTTAGCAAAATCATAATTTCCGATATCGAAAATATAGGAATCCGAAGACATTTTTAAAAATAGAAAAAAAAAAAAATGCTTTGCCCAAACGGTTTGGGGTGTCTAAGTCTGCGCAAGTGCTCGTCTCTATCTCTTGCTTGTTTTCTTTCCTCCATGTTTAGTCTCCTTTGGTGGGCAACATCCTCTCCTCTCCAACATTGACTAATTCCAACAGGGAGATGGACGAAGCTCTATTACACTGGTGGGGGCTGGGTTTTCAGTTCCTGTTACAAGTGAGGATAGACGGAAGCAGAGAGTATGGGACAATCTGAGTTCAGGTGCCACTTTCAACTCTCTCCTTGATCAATCTGATCAATTTTCAAGCTGTCACCTACTTTCAGCTAGTGCAAAATTCTCCAAGTTCTAGATTGATGCACTGTCTGTGGTCAATGTCGGAAGACTACTGAGTCTAGATGAACTCCTCATCTCCATCGCACTCAGTGGAAGCTTACTTCTGTAGGGGACTGGGATTCCGCTGTTGTAGGCCTCTCGACCCCACAGGTCTTCACGATCTGTCTTTCATGTAAATAAATGTTTGTTAATTTAAGAATTTGCCAGCAAAATCTTATAAAATGACAATGTTCTAAAAGACGTCCATGCTTAATTAAAACAACTGATTTTCAAATTAAAATAAACGAATTTCAAATCAAAACAAACTATGATTAAAATTCTATGAACTCTAAGTTAAATCAGATAAACTTTTTATTAAAAAAAAAATGAATATCAATTGAAAATATACGAAAGTCATATTAAAATAAGGTGAGGTTTAAGAAATTAAGTTTGATTAAAAATCATATTTTGTTCAGTCAATATATTTCCAGCTTCACTCAAGATTTTCTACCAGGGTTTGGTATCATAGATCTAGGGTTAACCCCAGGTGGGTTAGTATTAAAAGGGTGGATAATGCTTTATTTGCCATTGTGATGCGAGTTCGTTATATAATTACCAATAGGTAATTAAGGTGTAATTAAATATCAAGCATAAAATCAGCTTTAAGTCTTGGGAAAAAGAAAACGAAAAACAATAATCCCTGTTTGTGAGGCTGAACCACGAAATGTATATAGTACAGGTATCGTCGCCGTGGGCATTAACTCGTATCTGCGTTAGTTAATCTAGCAAGTGATGAATGCAAATAGTGCCGGTGGCAGTTCAGGTCAAGGGCTGTATAGAAGAGCAGGGTCATTTATCTCTGGGGTGAGGGATGAGGAAGTGCAATTCGTTCTTTGTATCTTCATTGTATCTTCATTGGACACAGAAACTCGGCTTGCGAAGACCTGTTCAGGCAAGCGAAACCGAAATCGTGATGGCACCTGTGCCGGTGGCACATGTAAGGACATTCGAGCGAGATCGTTGCCAGTGCCACTGGATTGGCTCCCGTGTAGGTGGCATGTAAAAGACACCATTTTGAGCGTGGCCGTTGCCAGTACCCGCCTGACTGGCCTTTGTGCCGGTGGCACGTAAAAGCACCCGCTACACTCTCGGAGTGGTTGGCGTTAGGAAGGGCATCTAGCTGTAGAAACTCTGCCAAATCAGATTGGAGCCTGGTGTAACCACCTGGTTCACCAGTCTTCAGTCAAATCGTCCAACCCATGCTAGCATGGAAAGCGGACGTTAAATGATGATGATGATATGAATATAAATATACATATATATATATATTTGAATATGCATATATCTATATATTTATATTATATATATGAATATATATATATGTTTTCATATATATATATATATATATACATATACATATATATATATATATATACATATATATGTATATATATACATATATATATATATATACATATATATATATATATACATATATATATATATATATACATATATATATATATATATACATATATATATATATATATATATACATATATATATATAACATATATATATATATATACATATATATATATACATATATATATATATATATATATATATATATATATACATATATATATATATATATATATATATATATATATATACATATATATATATATACATATATATATATATATATATATATATATATATATATATACATATATATATATATATATATACATATATATATATATATATATATATATATATATATATACATATATATATATATATACATATATATATATATATACATATATATATATATATATACATATATATATATATATATACATATATATATATATATATATATACATATATATATACATATATATATATATATATACATATATATATATATATACATATATATATATATATATATATATATACATATATATATATATATACATATATATATATATATATACATATATATACATATATATATATATATACATATATATATATATATACATATATATATATACATATATATATATATATATACATATATATATATATA
>NC_142955.1:7848231-7896153 GCF_046866305.1 Octopus bimaculoides
ATATATATATATTACATATATATATATATATATATATATACACATATATATATATATATATACATATATATATATATATACATATATATATATACACATATATATATATATATATACTATATATATATATATATATATATATATATATATATATATATATATATATATATATATATATATATATATATATATATATATATATATATATATATATATATATATATATATATATATATACATATATATATATATACACATATATATATATATATATACATATATATATATATATATATATATATACATATATATATACATATATATATATATATATATATATATATATACATATATATATATATATATATATATATATACATATATATATATATATATATATATATATATACATATATATATATATATATATATATATATATATATATATATATATATATATATATATATATATACATATATATATATATATATATACAAGAATAAGGGCAGAGAATCGTCAATTAATAATAGAATTAATAATTAACAATTCTGCCAAGTAGTTCAGTATGAAAAAAACCTTTATCGGTAAGACTATTTATCATTATAAATATACAGGGATTAGCAATTGAGTTGCTTCTCCAACATACTGAAAATTTAGAAATAGCAGTCAAAGAACTACTGATTCCAAACTACAAATTTTCTCTAAAGTGGATGGCGATATTTATGGCACACATAGAACAAAAAACCGGAGGGAAAAACGCAAACAAGCCAAGCCTTTAGTTAATTGGATACAAATCGTTTCATGGTTAAGTGAATGGAAATTTCACTATTCCAATCTTCAGCCTCAATATTCTGATAAATTTGAAAGTGTCTCTAAAAAAAAAATTCACGGTATATTTATATTTGATATCTCTAAGTTAGATGGCTAAACCGTAATCCAGTTCGACACGGAACTTTTTTTCATACGGGACTATTTGTGACGCACATGGAATAGATTTCTTTGAGGTGAGGTGCCTGAACTCGCTAGCCGATGAATTCGTAAGTGCCTTTCTTATCGTTGATTTTTGGTGTCGCATGGCCAAAGATTACCGTGAATTTTTTTAGAGACACTTTCAAATTTATCAGAATATTGAGGCTGAAGATTGGAATAGTGAAATTTCCATTCACTTAACCATGAAACGATTCGTATCCAATTAACTAAAGGCTTGGCTTGTTTGCGTTTTTCCCTCCGGTTTTTTGTTCTATGTGTGCCATAAATATCGCCATCCACTTTAGAGAAAATTTGTAGTTTGGAATCAGTAGTTCTTTGACTGCTATTTCTAAATTTTCAGTATGTTGGAGAAGCAACTCAATTGCTAATCCCTGTATATTTATAATTATATATATATATATATATATATATATATATATATATATATATAAACAATATATGAGTATATGCATATATATGTACATGTATGTATATACGTTCATCCACATGTACATATAGATACATAACTGGGTACATGACGTGGCAAAAGAACAAGGACAAAAATGGTAAACAAGGTGCAACAAACAAGCAGGCCACATAGACACATCCCTTTCATCAGCTGCCACCATTAAAACTCTGGCGTGTCGAAGAATTAAGGCAGTACGCATCGTTAAAATGGTTCTTCCCACGAACACAAATTAAATTGTTTTCGTGGAGGGTAGTGGCGGACGGAAAACAAGACAGGAAAACGAAACGGTGAAATAAACAAACAAAAAGGCTGTACATAATGAGATTGGATGCGGTAAGTTTACTTCTGCGTATGCTGACGACGTCACTCTCATCGTGTCTAAGGAAGCACAACTACCTCGTGTAGAAGATGCTTTCCGAAGATACGAAGCGGTGGCAGGAGCAAAAGTTAACAAGGACAAGTCCATCGGCCTGCGCCTCGGCACCTGGAGGAACAGGCCGTTATCGTCCAGTGTCGTTGGACACTGGACAGATGGTCCTGTTAAGTTGCTTGGAGTTTGGTTCGGTCCAGACTCACAGACGGAGAAGAATTGGAACGAGGTAGTAAGCAAGGTGGAGGCCATAGTCCGGAAGTGGTCCGGGCGGTCTCTGTCCTTGAAGGGTAGAGCGGAGGTGGTGCAGATGTTTATAGCATCTGTAATCACCTACCGCCTGTCCGTTGTGCCTTGCCCCGATTTTTGGCTAAACAAGCTGGTACGACTCCTCTTCCGCTTTTTGTGGAGGGGGGGGGGGGAAGCCACTTGTGAGGCGCTCCGTATGCTGCCAGGAACCGCTAAAGGGTGGTTTGGGGGTGCCCTGGCTAATGATGCGCAGACATGGGTTGAGGCTGAGACATCTCTGGTGCCACCTGGAGGGTGATAAGGTGTGGAGTCCGTTGGCGGAGGAGTTCTTGCCGCGACCGGCCTCGCTGGAACGATTTAAACCCGGTCTCATTAAAAGATGTAATCTGACTTTATGGCAGAAGGAGTGCTGTCAGGCACTCTGGTCTATCCACAAGACGGGCAAGGCTGGCTGCGGGAATACCACCTCGGTATTCTACAGAGGGCTAGTGGAGGAGGGATACGATGACGTCTTAGGAAGGGCTGTGGGGTTCGACGAGAACCAACTCACCAACCTGTTTCGTAAGACCTTCAAGCCAGAGTACTTGGATAATTTCCAAAAATCTCTGACTTGGCAGAGTTACAGGAATGCTCTACCTGTTCGCGAAAAGTTATCCAGGCACGGTTTAGCAGTGCTACCGACATGTCCAAGATGCGAGCAGGACAGTGAAACTGTCCAGCACGCTCTCGTACATTGTTGGCAGCTCTCCGGCTTGATGATTTACGTAGAACACGTGTTGTCACATCTGGGACGAGTACAGCTGTCGGCTGAGTCTATGATAAAGATGATACCGCCAACTGGACTATCAAAGGAAGGTGAGGCTTGTTTTCTCTGTACGGTAGCAGTATTGAAAGAGTGTATATGGAGGACGAGAATGGAAGGTATCGTGACAGGGTCCTACATATCCGGCCCTGGATTGCTGTCCTACTTCAGATATCATCTGAAGAGCAAGATAGGGCTGGAAAAGATAACCCTGTCAGCGAAAGTATATGAACGGAGATGGAAGGAAGTAGTGAAAAAGGTGGGTGTAAGTCACCCAAACTAATCATTGAGAAAATAAAAGGCAAACTGCTGGGCCTTATCGGCTGCCGGGTTGAAAAACCCAATCTCCCTTTTTAATAGACATACATGTGTGTAGGTGTATGTGTGGGTATGCATGTGTGTGTGTATGTATGTATATATGTGTATATATGTATATATTTATATAGATGTGTGTGGGTATGTATGTATATGTATGTCTGAATATTCAAAAGGAAATAAAAGTAAGTCATCGTTATTTAAATTGTAAATTTTATATAAAGACATCGTAAAAAATTTTAAAAACTTATAAAGAACTCATACATTTTGTACATCTGTTTGTATTTGTTTTTGTATCATCTGTGTATATAGATCCATAGTGATCATAATAAAAATTTTACAACCAATATATGACTTACTTCCCGTTTGGAATATTGTAACTTGATTCAACATATCTTTGCTGCTACGTCTGTGTGAGTTCTTCTCCGTCTGTTATTGTGATATATTTTTGAACTGCAAAATTCAGTAACTGTTTGTTTAACAGTTGTTTTCGCGCTACGGGACTGGAAATTACCAATTATTTGTCTTTGTGACAAAAATGGCGACAGCTGAAAGCAACGCTCCCATTCAGGGAGAAGGTATGCCAAAGCAAAGTTTTTCTCAGGTTGTTGGTGGAAACACCATAGAATTGAAAATTGTAAAAGAGAGTCTGTACGCTTTCAGAAAGTACATTCAAAAGGTGGATGGTGAAACCAAATTGATTCCACAACCGAGACTGTCAATGCCCGGAAAGAAAAGAGAGTGGTATACAAAGTCTACAACATAAAGGAGAAAAGGATTACTGAGGTTCGTAACGAACTGGTTGAAAGGTGTCTGGCGCCAATATGGCCAAAGGTCCGCCACGTCAACCGCGGAGTACGAAGTGCAACGGTTGAGGTGCACTTCGACTCGGCTGAAGTGGCGAGGGAGGTGTTGACGGAAACGTTGAAAAATGATACAATCATGTTGCTGCCCACTTACATGGGAAAAAGAACAGCACGGGTGACCATAGAGGACATACCGTTCAGATACGACGTAATGTGGGCGGTAGCAGCGGTTATATTCGACGTCGAGGAAAAAATAAATATTCTAAGTATGAAGAGGAAGGAAGCGACCAGATGGAGAGGCCAGACCCTAGAAATTCTGGTCCAAGCGGAGAACAACACGTTCGAAAATTTGCCCGATAGGGTGTTTGTGGGGGAGGGGCACATCATCCGCGTGTCGGTGGAGGGACGTCGACCCAGATGTTTCAGGTGTGGGCAGAAGGGTCACGTCCGCTCGGCCTGTATAAAAAAAAGCCAAACACCGTTAAAGCAGTCACCGTCGAAGTGGAGAGTGGAAACACTGAGAAAAAAACCCAGCAAGAACAAGAGAGAGAGAAAATGGTTGCCGTAGTGGAGAACGAAACGGAAAAGATGGAGTTCTCAACTGCGAGTAACAAAAGGAAGAAACAGCATGCGCCAGAGTCCCCTCCCCAAACAAAAAAAAATTCTGCACAGACAGAGGAAAAAAAAAAAACTTCTCACCCTTACCCCGCTGGTACAACGCTGATAGGACAGAGGTTCAAGACCCCACCTCAACCTGCATTGAAGGGTTTAAAAAAAAAGAACGAAAAAATAGTGGCGATAAACACAAAAAACGAAAAAGTTGTAAAGTACATCAAAGCCCACCCAAGGGTAAGATACTTCAAGAGAGGCACAGAGGACGCTCAATACCGATATGCAAAGGTCTCAGAAGAAGACTACGCAGAAAGACTGTTCCAGGAGCATGTAATAAACAAATTAATAATTGACGTCTCCAACGACGTAAAAGAGGGCAGATTGATTGTCAGCCCGGCAGCCACCCCAAACCAGAGCCCGGTGGCAACCCCGAGAAAGAGCCCAGCAGAAATGGAAGGAGGAGGGGAGGTTGGCAAACAAAAAGTGCCATGCTCCCTCTCATAAGTCCTTATCTCTACCTTTATTTTTTCAATGATTAATTTGGGTACCTTAAATGTGCGTGGAATGGGGTCGAAATGGAAACAGGCTTGTTTTCTGCACGACCTCATTTCACATAGAATAAATGTGGCTGTGATAACCGAGTCCAAGATGAAGGGACCTGAAGCGTTCTCGCCTCTCCTCAATGGTTACGACAAATTTATTTCTCCGAGCCGGAGGGGAGGTGCAGGCGTGGCAGTCCTCATCAAGAAAAACTTGGATTTTCAGATACGTGCTGTCTTTCTGGACCCAGAAGGTAGGCTGGTCGTCCTAGATGTAACACATGAAAGTAAGCAGTCCTTCAGGTTGGTGGCTGCTTATGCTCCTAACGGACAGAGGCAGTCGGATTTTTTTCGGAACCTGGAGTACTTTCTATTGACGTCTAAAACCATAGTATTGTTAGGGGACTTCAACACTATTTTATAAACAATATATGAGTATATGCATATATATGTACATGTATGTAACGCGACTCTCTCTATTTCTATCTCCCCCTCTCATTCTTCCCTCTACTGTTCTTCGCCTCTACCTGTCACTAGTTCTCTCTCTATCTATCTCTTGTTACTCGTCCTTCGCCTCTCACCGTTACTACTACTATCTCTCTCTCTCTCTCTCTCTCTCGTTGCTCACTTTTATTCTACTTCCTCCCCTCCTTTTCCCTCTGCTACTCTTTCTCTCCATACAGCCTTGGTCACGTGTGTGCGGCTGCTATTTCTCTTCGTTCTTGGAATCACCAAGCTCGCACGTACTTCTTTGCCCCTCCTGTACGTGCTTCACAGCGTTCGAGACATACACACTTCACGTCTGGCTGTACAGCCTTTTTGTTTGTTTATTTCACCGTTTCGTTTTCCTGTCTTGTTTTCTGTCCGCCACTACCCTCCACGAAAACATTTTAATTTGTGTTCGTGGGAAGAACCATTTTAACGATGCGTACTGCCTTAATTCTTCGAAACGCCGGAGTTTTAATGGTGGCAGCTGATGAAGGGAATGTTTCTATGTGGCCTGCTTGTTTGTTGCACCTTGTTTACCATTTTGTCCTTGTTCTTTTGCCACGTCATGTACCCAGTTATGTATCTATATGTACATGTGGATGAACGTATATACATACATGTACATATATATGCATATACTCATATATTGTTTGTATCACGACAGAACGCACGCGTTACCTTTATACAGTAAGTTTTTAACTATATATATATATATATATGATGACCTTGCACTAATTGGTGAGTCACTATCAGAACTAGAAGAAAAGTTTCAGGTGTGGAAGCAAGGACTAGAATCGAAGGGCTTTCGAGTCAACCTAGCTAAAACCAAAGTCCTAATAAGTAGGAAGGTAGACAAAACACAAACCCTTTCAGGTAGATGGCCCTGCTCGATCTGTAGAAAAGGCGTTAGTTAGAAACTCTATAAGATGTACCCAGTGTAAGCTATGAACACATAAGAGATGCAGCAATATCAAAGGAAGGCTAACTGGGAAGATAGTTTTTGTATGTGGCAGATGCTCATGAGCAATAAACACTGAAAATGTTCAGAGAACAACTTCTGCCACATTCCAGGGAGAAAAACTAGAAGTGGTTGATAGCTTCCACTACCTAGGTGACCAAGTTAGTAGCAGGGGAGGGTGTAGCTGCTAGAATAAGAATAGCCTGGGCAAAGTTCAGAGAGCTCTTACCTCTGCTGGCAGACTGTATGATGCATGTGTACGAACAGCCATGCTTCATGGCAGTGAAACATGGGCCGTGACTGCTGAAGACATGCGTAGGCTCGCAAGGAATGAAGCCAGTATGCTCTGATGGATGTGTAATGTCAGTGTGCATACTAGACAGAGTGTAAGTTCCTTGAGAGAAAAGTTGAACCTAAGAAGCATCAATTGTGGTGTGCAAGAGCGATGATTGCGTTGGTATGGTCATGTGGCGAGAATGGACGAGGATAGCTGTGTGAAAAAGTGCCACACCCTAACAGTTGAGGGAACCTGTGGAAGAGGTAGGCCCAGGAAGACCTGGGATGAGGTGGTGAGGCAAGACCTTTGAACATTGGGCCTCACCGAGGCGATGACTTCTGACCGAGACCTTTGGAAATATGCTGTGCATGAGAAGACCCAGCAAGCCAAGTGAGACCTAAATCCAAGGCCTCTGCCAGGGGTGTAGCCAGCCCACTTATGCGTACCTTTCTTCATTGGACACTAAACTCCGCTTGCGAAGACCTGTTGAGGCAAGTGAAATCGAAATCGAGTTAAATTGGACACTAAACTCCACTTGCGAAGACCTGTTGAGGCAAGTGAAATCTAAATAGAACTAAATTCGACGACTGGCACCCATGCCAACGTCGTCTCCTTCATTGGACACGAAACTCAGCTTGCGAAGACCTGTTGGGACAAGCGAAAGCAAAATTGTGATGGCATCTGTGCCCAGCATCGCCTTTCTGGCACTTGTGCCCGCGGCATGTCTAAGGACATTCGAGCGAGATCATTGCCAGTGCCCCTGGACTGGCTTTTGTGCAGGTGGCATGTAAAATACATCATTTTGAGCGTGGCCATTGCCAGTACCGCCTGACTGGCCTTCTTGCTGGTGGCACGTAAAAGCACCCACTACACTCTCGGTGTGGTTGGCGTTAGGAAGGGCATCCAGCTGAAGAAACTCTGCCAAATCTGATTGGAGCCTGGTGTAGCCATCTGGTTCACCAGTCCTCAGTCAAATCGTCCAACCCGTGCGAGCATGGAAAGCGGACATTAAACGACAATGATGATGATGATGATGATGATGATTTTCAACTGCCCAGGTTTCTTTTTCTTCTCTTTCTTTTTCATGGGAGATTTTGAATTTATTTTCTATCTCGAAGAGTTTCTCTCTCTGATGGGATTTCACACTGTCATTAAAGTGTTTGTTTAAATGATTCAAGATCTTTATTCTCTACTGCATGAGTATTTTCCTGTCTTGGGGAATGATGTTTTTGTGTGTGTTGGCTCTCTTCTCTGGGACATATTTAATGCATATGGCTCGCATTATTAACATGAATTTATTGAGTTTCATATCTATGTCTTGCATAGAGAGGCTTTTAGGCCAGTGCTGCTGGAGTATCTGTTTTTCAAGTGACTTCTAAATTAGCCTTATAGAAATTTAGGCTGGATAGGGTTTGAGCACCATCTGTGCAGAGTTTATCTTTAGTTAATTCTGGGCCATAATTGTTAGTTCTGTCATGTTATGGTCTGAGAATATTGTCGGGGATATATTTACGTTGTGAATAATTTCCACATTGTAGTAAGGATTGTTTGCCAACATAACATGGCAGTCCTGGTTTAGGATGAATGTTGCTGTAATTTAGCCCCAGGAGACATCGTCTCCAGCTGATTATATGACGTGATCTGTGTCCTTATATTTTTGAACAAAGGAATCTAGTACCCCCACTCAGCTCAAAACAATATCTGCGTATCACGATTTCTGGGTAATTTCTCTTCATTGGCACAAAGTAATACAAAGTACTGTTGTTGAATATCTCACATTGTGAGATTTAAAAATAGTAATTTTCTAATTTATAGATCAGTGATTAGTTGTCACTTTGAAAACTATATATTTCAAACGGAAATTTGGTAGTGCCACCTCTGGCTGAACAATTTTTCTGTACTGATGAAGAGAAATAACTCAGAAATCACGATAAATAGATATTGTTTTGAGCTGAGTGGGGGTGCTAGATTCCTTTGTTCGAAAATATAAGGATACAGATCGTGTCATATAGACAGCTGGAGACAATGTCTCCTGGGGCTAAATGACAGCAACATTCATCCTAAACCAGGACTGCCATGTTATGTTGGCAAGCAATCTTTACTACAAAGTATTGTTGCTGAATATCTCATGTTGTGAGATTTAAAAATAGTAATTTTCTAATTTCCATATTGTTTGTAAAACAGAGGTCCAGGATATTTTTGTGCCTGGTTGGAGAGAGTACGATCTGCTCCACGAATAGCATTTTCGTAAGACCAAGTAGAGATTCTGCTTGACTTCACTCTTTGTGCGTCATTCCTGGAGTTATATTGCTCTCAGGCCCCCTGATGTTGGGTAAGTAGAAGTCACCCATCAGCAATATAGCAGTACGTTGATCCAACTGTGTTAGTACTTCCTTTATCGCACTGAGTTTTTCCTCAAATTTTCCATCATGATTTGAGACATCAGGTGGGCGATATAGTGTGCATATCACTATATCAAGTTGCTTTAGATGCTTTAGATGTACTATGAGTGTGTCACACACTGAGTTCAAACTCGATAGCAGGATTAATGGTGTGACATCTTCTTGGATGTACATTGCAATTCCTCCGTGACTTCCTTTCTTCTATCTGTACAGAAGATAGCATACATTGGCATGTGTATCTCTGCATCACTTATGCCTGCAGATAGATGTGTTTCTGTAAGTGCAATCTCTAATGAATCAAATAAAAACCTTCGTTTTGAATTTCAGTCTGGTCAGATTAAAAACATTCCCTGTTGTTCGATATTTTATGTAAATTCCCTCCTCAGAGTTTTGAAAAGCATGTGACAACTCAACAGCAAAGTATATTGCAAAGAGGGTGGGTGCATCAAGGTCTCCTTGCTTTACTCCATTTTCCATACCAAAAGATTTAGAGAGCCTACCACCAAAATTAACTCTAGCTTTCATATCTTGATGCAAAGCCCTGACCATGTTTACACATTTTTCTGAGCAACCTATTTTCCTTAGAATTATCCACACAGCATTTCGATTAACAATATCAAATGTTTTGCTCAAATCAACAAAGCAATGGTATTGAGCAAGATTCTGTTTAATGCACTTTTCTTGAAATTGTTTGATAGTAAAGATACAATCAGCTGTGCCCATGGAGGAATGAAAACCACACTGAGACTCAGACACTATATTTGGAATTATGAAGGTATTTAACCATTCTAACAAAATGTGGGCAAGTACCTGTCCAACCACAAACAAAAGCGAAATCCCACGAAAATTACCACACAGATCTTTTGGCCCTGATTTATGCAAGGAGACTAGAATGGCATCAATCCAGTCTTGAGGCACTTTCTCAGTTCTCTAACAGTGACAAATTAATATATCAAACATTTTGTCACCCCCATATTTCAAGACTTCTGCACAGATTCCATCAGACCCTGGAGAATTATTATTATTCAGCTTATTCACAGCTAAATAAATGTCATTTAGAGTTGGTTCAAATGCCCTCTCTTTTATAACTGGAAGGTGCTTGATTTTTTTTCTATCATCCTCATGTCAGCGGATGATGGTCTATTCAAAAGTGCAAAAAAATGTTCTACCCAGTGCTTATGAATAAAAGCGGTATCAGTCAGAATCAAATGTCCATTTGCAGTTTTCACTGTCGGTATTAAGCTACCGAAAGGCCACTAAAATAAAAAGGCCCAAGTTGGAACCTAGCCACAAAAATTTACTGTTTTTGAGCTAACAAAAGATACCTCAACATGGTAGGTATATCTGTCAGAAATAGCAATCATATAATTTAGTATCTATACTTTAGTCAAACAAATTGACCCCAGGACTTATTCTTTGTAAGCCTTGTATTTATTCTATTGGTCTTTTTTGCTGAACTGCCAAGTTACAGGGATGTAAACACATGAACATTGGTTGCCAAGCGATGGTGGGGGGACAAACACAAACACACAAATACATACGTACATGCATATATGTATATCTATCTATATCTATATATCTATCTATCTATCTTTCTCTCTCTCTCTCTCTCTCTCTCTCTCATATATATATATATATATATATATGAGAATATTGTAGTTCGCTTGAAGCATTCTGTATTGTTTGTAAAGAATAAAAAGTTTTGAATGGTACAACAATGCACTACAATACAAACAATAGACTATAATAACTGCTGTAATTTAATCATCCATAGTCTGATATGGTATTTCGGAATTAAAATTCCTTCTTCAGATATCCCTAGGAATTGATGGAGTTGCTGCTATAATCGGTTTTCCAATGGCTTTTCTGTTTTGTTTTTTTCCGGAAGTGTCTCAGCAGTGGTCTCATGAAGCTCCTCCCGGAATTCCTCATGAGAAGTGTGTGAGGTTGGCCATGTCTCAAGCTTGTGTGTGCTGCTGGCACATCCGTAGTGCTGCTTCTAGGTTATGTATTATATGTGCAGCTTCTTCTTTTTCCTTTCTTTTTTTCTTCTCTTTTTTTTTTTGTTATAAACAATATATGAGCATGTTATCAAAAATGAACCTACATGCATCCAGATGTAGCTAAATAATATATTGATTATCAACCTCCAACCTGTTGTTAATTTGGGGCCCTAGTCTGTCTATGAGACTAGCTTCCTTAATTCTTAGATTACCCAAATTTCTTTCATTGGTCTCAATTGCATCTGTCATGCTTTTGTCGGTGTTCCGGCATCTGTCTAGATGTTTTCTGAAGGAGGAGGCTCTCGCGTTCAGATGTTCTTTGATGCAGACGTGTAACGGTCTTGTTGTGCTTCCCACATAGAACTTGTTGCATTTGTTACATTGTATTCTATACACAGCATTTACCCGTTGGCATAAATCTGTGTCACGGATGGGACAATTTGTTAATGTGCATTGATTGTTGTCCCTTATTAATTTCTTTGTGAGGTGTCCTCTCAGAGAGGGGCCGGAGTGGGCTAGTTGTATGTCTAGCCCTTCTCTTCTTATGGCTCTTCGGATGGCTGTAGTTATCCTCTCGCTAAAATGGGGTATTTTAAGGAAGCATGTGTTGCTGGGTTTTCTTTATACATAATTATAACAAGGAGTCAGTTATTTGCCTCGCCATGTACTGAATTAGAAATAGACGCTAATATCTTTTCTACAACCATAAAATCTCCAAGAAAATAACACTTTAATGTAGGCAAAAGAAAAAAGATGAATTAAGATGAATTAACAAGACCGTGGTTAATTACAGATGCATTTCAAACTTAAAGTAAATCATAATTACCTATTGTTCTCTTCAGCATAATATTCCTGATAAATTCACGAGTATTTTTTAGATAAGCGACATCATATGACATATCTATCCAGACTCGTAAAAATATGCAGCTGAGTACAATTCATATCCATCTTTTATACCCACGTGTGTGTTACGACTTATACCACAGAAAGAATGCAGTTTTGATCATGGAGTGAATTTTAATTTAAATAAAATAGGGTAAAATCAATAATGATTTTATCAAATAAATAAATTTATTTTACCACAAATAAAAGCCATTTATATATATATATATATATATATATATGACAGGTTTCTTTCAGTTTCTGTTTACCAAATCTACTCACAAGGCTTTTGTCAGTCTGAGGCTATAGCAGAGGACACATGCCAAAGGTGTCATGTAGTGAGACCGAACCAAGAACCATGTGGTTGGGAAGCAAGCTTATTACCACACAGCCACTCCTGCACCTAATTGAAGACATTTGAGTATTGGTTACCAGCAGAGATATGCATATACTTAGAAAAGAAAGTTAAAATTTGTTCACAAGCAGGCATGACTGTGTGATAAGAAGTTTGCTTTCCAGTCACATGGTTCTGAGTTCAGTCCCACTGCATGGCACCTTGGGCTGACCAAAACTTTGAGAGCGGATTTGATAGATGGACACTGAAAGAAGCCCATTTTGTGTGTGTTTGTCCCCCACCACTGCTTGAATAACAGTGTTCGCTGTGTTCCCATAACTTAGCAGCTTGGCAAAAGAGACCAATAGAATAAATACTAGGCTTAAAAAAAGATAAGTGCTGGAGTTGATTCATTTGTCTAGAACCCTTCAAAGTGGTGCTCCAGCATGACCACCATCTAATGACTGATGTGTATAGCCACAGAAAAAAAGAGTATTAGTATTAAGGACGTTGGTAGAATTGTATAATGGTGTCAAATGGTAGTGAGGACAGGTATAATGATATTGGATGGTAGTGAGGGCATGTTGCTGTTAGATGTCCCTAAAATTATATCTTAAAAAGTAATGATCCCCATTTCACCACTACGTCCAACACCATTGTCATCACCACCACCATCTTCATTGCTAAAAGTGTCATAACCATAAAAACTGCTGTCACTCCTACAACTTCTACCACTTTCACAACCACTACTAATATCATGAAAAGCATCATCATCATCAATGTCACAACCATTTCCAGCAGTACTAACTACTACCATACAACCAAATCGCCATCAACCACTATTACCTCAAACTACCAATGCCAGCACTAATTCAACCTCCAGCCATCAGTACCTCTATCACTGCCACCACCTTCTCCACCATGACTACCATAACTTACCAGCACCACCACCACCAGTATCACGAACACCATTTCCCATCATCTCTCTGCCACTTCCACCACAACCCCATCATTACTGTTCCACTACCACTACCACTATCACTGTCACCACTATCAACTGTCATCCCCACCCCACCACCACTTCTAGACATCACTGAAGAAATGTCTCACCTAAAGACATTTTTAGATGATTCAAAGCAAAAAACAAAAACCCTTTCTCAAATAGAAATGCCAGAATGACAAAGAAAACTAATGGGGTTCTGTTGATGGTGGAACTGTGGAAATGTCATCTAGTCTTTGGATAAAATTTATAATGAATTCATGTTTGATGAATGTGTCTGACTGCCAAGTAGACACAAACATATTTTGTGGTATTGCTTGTGGCAGTGGTAGTTCTTGTGATGGTAGTATAGTGATGTGGTGGTGGTGATTCTGGCCTTTGTCAGTTCAGAACACAGCTGTGTAGTTAAGAAATTTGCTTTGCAACTTGAGTACTTTTGAGGTTCAGTCCCAATGTGTAAGACCTTGGTCAAGTGCCTTCTATGACAGTCCCAAGTCGATTAATGTCTTGGTGAACAAAAGATATATAGAAGCTCCTGGTATAGTTATGTGTGTGTGTGTGAGTATGAGCATAAATATTAATTCATGGCTGGTTACTCTGTACTTTTGATGGAATCAAAACCCCTGGGAAAATAGGTGAGAGTTGACAATGGGAGGAGTAAGATATTGTCTCAGATAAGTTCCTGTCCCACCTGTGGTAGTAAGAAAAAAATGGTTGTTAAATGAACAACAATCATCATTTAACACCAATGTTCCATATTGCATGTTTGACCCGAAGTGATAATCAAGCTACAATGTCTGTTTTGACATGGTTTTTACAGCTGGATGCAATTCCTAATGCCAACAACTTTATAGTGTAAACTGGAAGCGTTCTTCATGTTACCTGCACTATTGAGGCTACTATGCAGTTTTCAGGGCTACGATTCCTGAGGGTGGGTGGAGGGCCATGCAAATGGATTAGGAGACCCCTATGAGGTGGAATTGGGGTGCAGAGCCAGTTTCTGTAGCGGGATCTGCATGACTACTCACATCTAGTAGGAGAAAGAGAAGAGAAAATATTCTGTAGGAGCTGCAAGAGATAGATAATGGCAATGAGGTGCCCAAGTAGCCCCACAAGACACAAGCTGAGTGGAAGTGAGTGAGTAGGTGGTTTGTAAGATTACATGGGGAAAAGAATGAGGTGAGAGGAGGCACAGACTGTGAAAATGGGTTGGGTTCAAAGGTGGACAGGACAAGCACGGTGAGCTGGGGGAAGATAGGGTGTAGGAAAGTGGGGTGGGGGCAAACAGAAGGAATAGTAAAGATGATACAGTTATTAGGGTGCAGGGAGACAAGACAGATATGACATGGTTGGGTAGTCTGAAGGGGTAGATTGGAGTGGGGGAAATAAGTAAATGAGTTTTGGGACAATGGAAATATTTGCTATTATTTATTCTTCAGCCAAGGTAGTGAGCTGGCAGAATCATTATTGCACCAGACAAAATGTTTACTGATGTTTCTTCCGACTTTACATTCTGTTTCAAATGCCACAGGGGTCGACTTTGCCCTTCATCCTCTTGGAGTTGATAAAATGAGTACCAGTTGAGGATTGGGATTGATGTAATTGACTTAATCCTTCCCCCAAAATTGCTTGTCTTGTGCCAAAATTTGAATTCATTATTTATTCTTCAGTAAAATTTACAGTTTGATTAATCTGACAAGATGTGAGGTAGCAAAAAGTATATCCATCCAGCTGGTGACTTGAGAGGGAGGCTGTCCTCTCAACCAATATGCTGCTGTGAGTGTCACTGGATGATGGATTCTGGTGTAGATGTTATTCCATGCTTTCCAATTCATGTCATTGGCCTTAGCATGTTTGAGGTAGGGGTGCTGTGACTTCAGGTCTTCCTCGATTTGTATCATCGATGTTTTCTTTGATACACTGCACTGGATTCTTCACTGCGTTGATCACTGCTGCCACAATTGTTGGTGTGATAGTCTTCTGTTGCTCATCTCTCAGATGTGGCCAATTATTCAAGTCTACATCTTGAGATGTTGGTGTTCATCTCCATCTTGGATAAAAACAATAACATCCAATGAAATCCCATGAAAATTTAGAGCAGAGGTTCTCAAACTTTTCAAAAATTTTTTAATGGCAGTCCCCTTGCAATTTTTTTGATGCCTTACGGCCCTTTATAAAATCAAGGAGAATAACCATAGTGAAAATATTTTTTCAACTTTTATTTATTTCAAAAATAACAAAACTCAGTCATCAAATTTACATAACATTGCAGTGAAACAAGTATACATGCTTTGCTTTCAACAAATCTTCCAAGTTAGGCTGTGTTTCTGATAGAGCCATCCTTATGTCATGGAATCAATATCTTTAGAGCCATCAGGATATGACTGCACCATTTGAATCCAAAAGTCGCTGCTGCACATCTGACAGAAAGACAGCTTTGCATCCCCATCATGCACCAAATCAATAAATTGTTCTTGAATCATGTTGTCCTCTGAAGGCAAATCACTGACTGAGAGTGCAAATGGGTAGTTGATGAAGTGATAATACTTATCAAATTGCTGTAGGTTGGGAGACTATTGAGGAATTTTATTGCCAAGAATTGAAATTTGGCTTTTCATCACTTGAAGGATATAATCATCGATTTGGAGTTCATTTTCATTAAAAAATATGTTGAACTATGGAAATGGTGCAAAGTTCCTGTTTTCTAACTTTGAATGCCATAAAAAGAGCTTCGTTTTGAAAGCAGTCAATTTTTCATGACAGTGGAGCACGGTGATCTGTTTTCCTTGAAGTGCAACATTGATGCTATTTATGGATTTGAATATGCCTACCAATTATTAACTGCTTTTATCAAGTCATTCAGAACATTTTAAAACTCATCAGGCATGGTTTCCACCATCAGTGCTTGACGATAGTGCAGTGTATACCAATAGCATCTGGAGATATTTCTTTCACCAAAGTCTGAAGACTAGAACGGCAACCAAGCATCACCAGAACACCATCGATGCACACCCTAATAACATGCTCCCACCTAATACCATGCACATCGAAAAATCAGTCAACTTTGCAGTTATCTTGGTACTTAGGCTTTCGCAAACAAGAATTTATCTTCAAGGTGCTTTTCATGTACATAACAAACATAGATGTAAAGTTGGACTAAGTTGGCGACATCCATCATTTCATCAAATTGGATTGCGAAAAAGTTAAACATTGAATACTGAATTTTTGAGACCACTTGCGACAGAATGTTATCAAACACTTCGGTTATTCACTGGCTAACAGTATCGTTTGACAGGGAGACATACTTTAGCTTTTGTAATTCAGAACTTCCCAGCACATTTGATATAATATCTTTGCAGCAAGGTAAGATCAATGTTTCACCAAGTTATGAGATTTTTTGGTGGCACTCGAAACCTCATAAAAGGCCTTCAGACCAGCTTGCAAAAACATTCCTGAGTCATCAAGTCTGGATTCAATCAATCTTTCAGCTTTGCATTTGAAGAAATCTGCATCTTTGTGAGTTGAACTGGGATGCTTAGTTTCCAAGTGTCTCTTTAACTTACTGGGCTTTAGTGAAGTAGTTGCCAACATTTCAGAGCATAAAACATTGCAGTTTCTCTTTTCCATCAGAATTTATCACAGTAAAACCGATTTCCAAGTATGATTCGTCATATCTCATCTTCTTTTTTGGAGGTATTTTGAAGGCAGAAACTAAATATAATGTAATAATATAATGTAATATAATGTAGCTATAACCTGAAGACGGACATTTTCAATGTACATAACTTAATTAGGCATTTTGAAAATAATTGAACCAACGACAAACATGGAAATACATACACAAAATCGAAAATATGCATCAGTTAAAAATCATATTCAGCACTATTGTTTGTGGATAATATTTGGATAAAATGCTATCTGGAGCCCAAAATTTGGTTACCTCAATTAAATGAATACTAAAAGAAAAGACTTACTGGAATGATTGGGGTAACAACCGGTGTCAATGTATACCACAGAGAGATGTAAACAGAGAAAGAAACGTCTGCAAAACAGAGGTGAAATAACTTCTAACAGTAATTCAGTAGAATACGAAATAACACTTTGGCCAGAAGATACGTCTGTACTTGAAAAAAACCAAGTGTATTGTGTTTTTTATGTGTGATTCATGTCTGATAACAAAAGTGTACACACGAGTCATATGAGGGGGACCCTGGATGTACTTTAACGGTATGAGATGATGATAGTGATGATAAACTTTGTCAATACCACATAGCCACACTAACTGAATTCTGGAATCAAGGATCGGGCATTGATGGGCAGAGCAGATGTGTGTAGTCAAGAATGACTAAGGGTATAGTGTCATTAAGAGAAAGGGTTTTTTGGCCATGTTGACTTAAAGGTCACAAACGCGAAAGAGTCAGCGTAACTAGGCCAGGAAAAATTCACTCAAGAGGAAACAAGCAATAAGGTCAATAACACAAAGAAAAATGTGGATGATAGGTTTATCCTTCATTAAATCTCATCACAGATAAACTGCATGCATTCACAATGCAATTTTCCACCTCTTAATGTAGGTCATGAAATTCAGTGTTCTTTTCAGGGCTATGGTGACCTACTTACACCTAGCTCCACTTGTCTGGCAAATGCTTGTATACAACTTCTGCTGTTGTGTCAACAAGTGTACTGCAGTGTTGGTGATGGGGTTTTTGCAACCCTTGTCTCGGACCTTCAATTTGAAGTCCTCATTAAAGGTTGTCCTGTGACAACTTGGTTGAAGAATTCTCTCAGTTCGGTAAGCACATTTTTGGTCAAAAAATGGCTTATAAATGATCAATAATTAGTCACCTTTCGGTCCCCCACTAAAATCCCCAAGGGGGCTGTGGACCCCAGTTTGAGTAAACAAATCAGGTTTTCGAGTAAACAAATCAGGTTTTCGAGTAAACAAATCAGGTTTTCGAGTAAACAAATCAGTATGCATCTTGAAGAGGAACAGCTACCAGTTTATTATCTCACTTGTGTTAAATTAAAATTTTATAAATATTAAGTTTGAGTTTGAATTTTATGCACATACACACACAAACATATCCGCACTATTTGTATTTAGTTGTTTGTATTTGCATATGTGTGTGTGTGCACCTGATTACAGAGCTTTACATATTTCCACATATTGTTGTCAATTTATAGGATTGTATATTTATTGTATAAGATTATGCATATATTCATAAGTTTGTGTGAATATTCATTCTGTGAATCATTTGGTGCCATGTTCATATGCATACATATACATGTATGTGTATGCACACACCACACCTATCCACAGACATACACCTGTATTCATACATACACACAAATATATACTCTCTCTCTCTCTTTTACTCTTTTACTTGTTTCAGTCTTTTGACTGCGGCCATGCTGGAGCACCGCCTTTAGTCGAGCAAATCGACCCCAGGACTTATTCTTTGCAAGCCTAGTACTTATTCTATTGGTCTCTTTTGCCGAACCGCTATGTTATGGGGACGTAAACACACCAGCATCGGTTGTCAAGCGATGTTGGGGAGACAAACACAGACACACAAACACACACATATATATATATATATATATATATATATATATATATATATATGTATATGTATACATATATACGACTGGCTTCTTTCAGTTTCCGTCTACCAAATCTACTCACAAGGCTTTGGTCGGCCCGAGGCTATAGTAGAAGACACTTGCCCAAGGTGTTACGCAGTGGAAGTGAACCCGGTACCATGTGGTTGGTAGGCAAGCTACTTACCACACAGCCACTCCTGTATGTATGTATGTATGTATGTATGTATGTATGTACACACAATGGACACATGTATATGTGTGGGCTCACACATCTTTGTATCTGCACTATGCATTTTGTTTGCTTTTGGATGTGTACTCATAATTGTGGAATCTCATATTTCTTTCACATAAGATATGTGAAAGAAATATCCAGCTTGGTTTCTGGGATTATTCTTGGGAGTTTCAGCTCATAGAGTTATGTGTTCATAAGTTTGTGTATATTGTGTGGTGTCATGGATATATGTAATACCCATATAATTGTGTAATAAGAGAGCTCAGTACAAGTTTTATGGGGGCATGTGTCTTTTATGCATAAAGTTCATATAATGCATGTAATTGTTGTTTAGAGGACAAAACCTTATCCAAGTTGGTGGGGTGGCAAAGTAGGTGGGGGTGAGTGGGTCCTATTTGAAATTTCAGCATGTGAACTGTTGCTTATGCATGCAGGGAGAGAAGGTTTGATCTCTAATATTTAACACATTTGCATTTAATGTAATAATGTTTAATTTTTCAGTGATGCAAAATTTGCCTTTGTTGCCCCATCCACTGCATTTGTTGACCTTAGCAATAATGCTCTGGGTTATCTGAGAGTTGCTCATGCCTCTCTCAGTGTCTAAACAATATTAGATAGGGATGCTGTGTGTTGTTTGTTTTGGGCTCTAAATGAGGCCACATATCGCATATATCTTTCTTTGAAGGTATTTCCCTTCATTCCAGTATGCATTTGCTACTCTGTTCAAATCCGTTATATTGGTCTTGTACATCAGTTCTTTCTCCAGACACCTGTTGTTCAGGGACAACCATTTGGAAATTTACAGTTGTTGGTGTGTTTCTAATATTGTTATTTTTATTGTGGTTGAATATAATAAACCCTATGTTGGTGAGGCAATTATAGCTAACTTTAACCATATTTCTATTGAAGATCTTATGGTGCTTATGTGAGTGGCAGAAGTGGTTATCTATTAATTCTAGGAATTTTCTACCTCTCTTAGTGGTTACATTCGTATTATATGGGGGATTGCACCATAAAATTTTCCTCTGCTTGCGTCTTCTTGGTTTATCTACAATTGGTTCAATATAGTTTATGCTACTCTTGTAGCATGGGACAGCTTTTTCAAAGTAGCTTTGTCAGAGGATAGGTTAGAAATGTATCTGCTAATATTATTAGCTAATTGTTTTATGACTGATGGTGGGTGTTCTATGTCAATGTAAGAGGTGTCCTCATTTGGTTTATGGTAGGCTTTAAATTTGCCTGTGTTAAGGTTCATATTAATGTTTATGAAATTAGCTTTTTAAGATTAGTTTTACTCGTAGTTCTTAGGTTTAGTTGGCTAAATATTTTGCATAATTTTATCTTTATCTTACCCATGACTGCCTGAAGTATCACTTTCACCATCACTGACTTCATCTTTGGACTCTTCATTGTCTTCAATGGCTCTAATGTGCTCATAAGGCTTGTTCAGATGAGAATTAGCCTTGTTAATGCATCCTTGGATTGTTTCAGTCTCCAGATTCTGAAATGATGCATATAGTCATGCCAGCACTTGCTGGAAAGTAGTGTTTGTAGTGTAGTGTCCTCCCACTTCTCCCTTGACAATGGCCGATACTAGCTTGATTGGCTGCAAATCAGAATGCTGGGGTGGAGAAAAGATGACCTCATGACCTTTTTTTCTTGCCATTGAAGAAACGACTGGAAAGACGTGTAGTTTGTTGTACTCCCTCAGTTTTCTTATAGCACACAATTCAGATCTCCTGCTTTGAATGGAATCTCTTGTTCTCAATATGCCACCTGTACTTGAGTCTTCTTCCACCATCCTTCTGGTGTTGATTCAGGGAGACTAGAGTGACATTTGGCATTGTCCATTACACTGACAGTGTTACTAATCCCTCGGTCATCAAGCGCTTTAAAGAACTTCTCTGTCCACTCAACAAAATACTTGTGGTTGAACATTTTTGTTTCCTCTTACAAAGATATGCAGAATGTTGTTCATTAAATGAACCATTTGATTTGCATTTCGAGGAGCTTCTGGCACAGTGTAGCCAGCATCAATAATGGCTGCAATGAAACTATATCGCTTTCCTTTGTGTTGCATTTTCACTTGTTGGTTCTGCTCATCGTTCAGATCATATAAACTGTCATCATGTCAAGCATAGTTCTTGTGAATATAGCTTTCATCCATGTATCCACTTTGTCACTTCTTCACTGTGTTGAAACTAATCTGAGATCCTGCTTACGAATGTTCTTGGCTTGGAGCTTGTAGCACATCATTCCTTCCTTCTTTCCATGATGATATCCTTTTCACTTAAGGAATCTTTGAACAGATTGCAGGACAGCTTGGACTTGCTTTGGTTCACCACAGTCAACAGCAATTAAACCATTCTCAATACAGCAGTCCATCACATCCTGAGCAATAATTCTAGTGTGAGTCGCCTGATGATCTCTGACAAATTTCTGGATTACAGAAGTCACAAGATAAAGATTAGGAACTACCAAAGCCTTTGGATTTCAATTTCCAGTCACCTTCTGCTCTGTAATTTCTCCAGTTTCAACAAATCCAGTCCAGATTTCATTGTAAAGCTTATTACTTTAACCAAGGACATCTGCAGTACGGTCTGTGACATCTGCATTCTTCTTCATTTACTGAGGTCTCTTATTACTGTGCAGTATGACATGTTCACAACAAAATTTAGCTTGTACAGGAAGAATATCCAGCTTCTCCTCCTTGGTAAGGTACCTAGGTCAATTTCTTTACCATGAAACTCTTCACAGATTTGAGAAATGGTTTATTCACAACCTTATGTTTCTTCTTGGGAGTGTAAGAAACAACATTTCCCTGTCTTTTGTTTCTTCTCAGCTCCAAAACATGATCTTCAACTTGGTCCTTTCTTCATTTCTTTCCCTAACTTTTGATCTGGAGGGAAGACAAAAATAATTAATTATGCAAAAAAAAAAAAAAGATTCTCTATGGACTCTATTCAATGATATAATGGGTTTAAACGAGCAGTAAAAACTGACAGTAAAACACAAAATAGGTCTCAATGGTGTTATGGACTGTTAATATGGATTTACTACTAATACTAGCAATACTAATCTGCTGCTTGAATTTTGTATAAAAGTTTCCTTGTGGTTTTGCAAGGTTACCTGTGCTTTTCGTGATGTCAGTTGTTCTACTCTATCTTCGATTTTTAGGTTTCATAGCTAGATTTTTTTTACCTCGACATCAATTAAGTTATGTGTGGTGGGGTTTCTTTTCCCATATATTTAGCTATATAAATTAGTAGTTTATGTGTGTGGTTGTTTACCTCATAAACATTTTTTTATTTTGTATACTGTAATAAATGTATTGGTGATTTTTAAAAAGGTTCAAGGTATGTTTGTAGTTTGGGTTGGAAACTGTTGAATCTACAGTTGAACTTGACATTTTATACTAATTTTATGAGGTCATCTTCAAACCTATCCAGGTCTTTAACATGTGGTGGATTTTTATAAGATCTAAAACAATGGCTGGATGTACTTTTATAAAAAAATGTATATCTTCCCAGATTCTCCCCAGTAGATTCTCCCAGTAGATTCTCCCAGGATGTTTTCTGTTTTATTGATGAGATGCTTGATGTAAACTTTTCTTAGTGGAATAGGGACATTTATTAATGCTGTTCTTACTTATTGTTTTTCTATGGTTTGTTTTGATTTAAGTTTGCATTTAATGCTTGTCTGCTGTTCTTAAACACTGGAAACATTAATACATTAATATTGAACAGTGAAAATGAGTGCTTAACACTGCATTTGTGAATAAATATTCTTTATTCGTGGGGTAACCATACTACCATTGGTTTCATGTTGAGAGAGATATTTCTCAACAGTTATTCAAGTCTGTACCTTAAAACGTTGGTGTTCGTGCCTATCTCGAATAAAATACAATAAAACCCTGTGAAGTCATGTGAGATTTTAGAGGAATCAAATCAATATGCATTTCAAAGAGGAACAACTCCTGAATAATTATCTCCCTTGCATTAAATTTGAATTTTATAAATATTAAGTTTGAGTTTGAATTTTATGCTCATATTCAGACATAAACATACCTGAATTATGTGCGTTCAGTAGTTTGTATTTGCATATATGTGTGTGCACCTGATTAAAGAGCTTTACATGTTTTTCACATAGTGTTGTCGATTCATAGAATTGTATATTTACAAATACACATTATGACATGTGGTTGGGCAGGTGGCTGGAGTGGTAGGGAGGGAGAGTGGCAAGTGTAGTGCATGAGGTAATTTGATAGATCAGTGGGTGAAGATGATCAATGTAACATGTGGGGGAATAGGAAAATAATGGATGAAAAATGGCTAACAAGTGAAATGCTTCCAGGTAGCAAGAAAAAATATATTTATGGGAGAGATGATCGGTGGAAGGAGGGTTATGTAGAAGAGATTGAGTGAAGTGACCATTTGTGCATATATACACACATATATATATGACTCAAAGCATAAGTGTGTTCCTTAAGAATGGAATGGAGGGCATATCTATTTGACAGAAAAAACAACAGTAACAAAAACTATATGGATTTTAGAGAAAATCTGAAAGCGTTCAAGTCCCACCAGCAAACAGAGCTTTAGCACCTTTTGAGGAGGAATTGTTTAATATAATTAAGAATATCAAATTCAGAAAATATCCAAAGAATACTCAATGAATTCCTCAGGTCATTCAGAAATACCTCAGAAATACTGGTAATGGCAGTCAAAACTGGTATCCTTAATAATGTTGATATTAGTATCTATAATGATCTTATAGGCACAAGAGTGGCTGTGTGGTAAGTACTTGCTTACCAGCCACATGGTCCTGGGTTCAGTCCCAGTGCATGGCACCTTGGGCAAGTGTCTTCTACTATAGTCTTGGGCCGACCAAAGCCTTGTGAGTGGATTTGGTAGATGGAAACTGAAAGAAGTCTGTCATATATACATATATATATATATATATATATATATATATATATATATATATATATATATATATATGTGTGTGTATATGCTTGTGTGTCTGTGTTTGTCCCCCCAACGTCGCTTGACAACCGATGCTGGTGTGTCTACGTCCCCATAATTTAGCAGTTCGGCAAAAGAGACTGATAGAATAAGCTCTGGAGTCGATTTGCTCAACTAAAGGCGGTGCTCCAGCACTCTCTCTCTAGTCGGGTGTCACACTATGTGATGCTATGGTCATTATGATGTCTTGTCACCTTCTCTTGTCCTCTGCCCCATGGACAGCTGAGAATAAAGACAACCCTGTGCCTGCGATGTCTTTCAGCTAAGAAGTGGGTGGTCTGCCTCTTTTACGTCTGCCGTTCACCTTGTCAGTTATGATCATTCGCTCAAGTCCATCCCAGCGCATGACGTAGCCAAAGAACCATAGCTTCCACTTCATGATGTTTCGCCGAAGCGTCATCTTGCAACTGAGCTTTTCTAGTACCCAGTTGTTCGTCCTTCTCTCCATCCACAACATTCTAAGGATTCTGCGGTCACACCACATTTCAAAAGCATTCACTCTTTTCTCGTCTGCCTTCAACATTATCCACGACTCGCAGCTGTACGTCGCAATAGAGAAAGTGGCAGCCCGAAGTAGCT
This sequence comes from Octopus bimaculoides, assembly GCF_046866305.1. Lineage (NCBI taxonomy): Eukaryota > Metazoa > Mollusca > Cephalopoda > Octopoda > Octopodidae > Octopus > Octopus bimaculoides. The sequence continues at coordinate 7,873,148 of NC_142955.1, forward strand.
TTATCTTCAGCAGCATTGACACGCCACGACTCTTCCAGGTGTTCCTCATATCTTGTACCACTTGCCTAGCTATCGCGAACCTTCTCTGTATCTCTGGTGTGCTTGATCCACTGGTGCTGATTGTGGATCTCAAGTACACAAAATCATCCACTTCCTGAATCATCTCTCCGTCTACGATGAAGGCCCTCCTGGTCTGTCCTATACTTATCCACCACCAAGATCTTTGTCTTCTTTACATTCAGGAATAGGTCCCTCTGTGCCCTCATGTCTTTCACTTTGCGTATCATCTGCAGCAATTCGTCCTAGCTGTTACTTATGAGGGTTGTGTCATTGGCATATCTCAGATTGCACAGCCTTTCTCTGCCAATCTGCACATCACCACCATAGTTCTCCTTCACTGCTCTTATGGTGTTTTCTGCATAGATGTTGTACAGATATGGAGACAGAACACATCCCTGTTGGACACCCTTCTCAATGCCGAACCACTCAATGTCATCAACGGACGTCCTGACAGATGACTGTTGATCTTGATATAGCTGTGCCAACAGTGCGACTAAGTGTTCAGGAAATCCCATGTCCTTCATGACACCCCACAGCTTGCTGTGTCTCACACAGTCGAAAGCCGCCTTAGAGTAGTTGATGAAACACATGTAAAGTGGGATGTTACATTCCTTAAACTTCTCGATCCTCATCCTGATGTTGACTACCTCTTCCCTTGTTCCCCTGCCCTTGACGAAGCCGGTTTGTTCCTCAGCGATGACACTGCTATATTTCCGCTGCAGTCTACCTACGATGATTCGCAGCAGGATCTTGCTTGCATGGACAATAAGACTGGTGGTTCGGTGGTTAGAGCACTCGCGTGGGTTGCCTTTCTTTGGTATTGGTATGAAGACTGCACGACACCAGTCAATCGGCCACTCCATGTCATGTGGTGTGTGCGTACGAGTAGATGTAATCGCCTTACCTCGGTTTTCCTTTCCTTGACTGCGAGTCTGTCTTGCGGTATCCAATCCTTGAAGCTTGCCCCGACCCAAAGTACACCAGGAATAGCAGCTGCCTCTCCCAAACCTAGACCGTCGCTTAACACGTCTTGTCCTGACCACAACCCCGTTCGAAAAGGGCACGAATCCCGATCGAGGCTCCCTCTGCCCTTTTTCCCCTTCCAGTCGACTCGCCCTTCCGGTCAGCCTCTCTAGACACTGACGTCATACCACACACCACGCTGATCTTAAAGATCACGTTCACCCCTACTCTAATTCGAAGTCCGCCATCCAACTGGGCGGGTGCCCTACACGATGAGATCTTCTCAAGCTAGGTGGCTCGTTTCCATTGCACTCTTCATCCGACGAAGTGGCTATCCTGCACAGATCCAGCACTTGACGCGGCATTCCATCCACAGAGACATTGCTTCTGGAATTGACCGCTGTCACTGTTCCCCTGCCCCATTGTGATGTGCATCGTGCCTTCGGCGGCTTGACTTCGGCGGCTTGACCCAAACTTCCTCCCCTACTTTCACTCCGGCGGGTCCCTTCTCTTCCTCGCAGAACTCCGGCGTCTTACTGGGATGCCTCCATTCATATTTGAACACCGCTCTGTGCGGCACAGACTCTTCTGTTTGTCCGGATCGGGGAGACATGTTGTACCAGTAGACCGCTTCCAGGGGCGAAATGTGCCCCCTTTCAGCCATGGCCTTGATCGTCCGATGGTGCCTCTCAACGATTCCGTTGCCACTCGGCCTATGCGCCGCTGTAAATAATCTTCGCACCTTCCACCGGTCAAGCATCTCTCCCAACGCTTCTGAACGAAACGCCGCCCTGTTGTCCATTAGCAGTTCTTCCACAGGACCCCTCTCCAAGAATATCTCGTTCAGAATGCGGGCAATCTCATCGGCAATGCCTGTCCTCAGCTCCCTCCAAATGGCCAGCCGGCCCGGCCCGCAGTCGATCATGCTGAGATACATTTCCTTACGGTAGTGCGTCACATCCACAGCCAGTCTCCTCCAGTTGCACTCTACTGAGAGGTTCCCCTGCTCATGCCCACCCGGGGCGGGGTCAATGGACTGGCATCTGTCACATTTCGCGACCACTTTCTTAACGTTTCTCCTAGTGACGTCAGCATCAACCATTTTCGCCAGATACAGGGTCCTATCCACCCCCAAGTGGTGCATAGTATGTAGCTCCTTCAGTTCGGAGTCACCCAGCCGACACGCTGCCGCTATCCCTTTCCTTGCTTCCTCCGGTTCCTCCAGCCACGCCCTTTTCACCCTGGTCAGTGCGTCCGCCCTGTTTCTTTCCGAAGGCACGAAAACCACGTTCAGCTTCAGTCCGAACTCGGCGATCAGCTCTCCCAGAACTCCTAGGCGGCGTTTCACCAACATCTCCACGGCACCTTTCGTCCGGACTCTCTTCTCGCTGGTAATTACTGTTCCTACCCAGCCGACCACGGTGGCCGAATCCATCCGGATCTCGATCGAGCGCAGTCCCCATCTCAGGGCCAAGTTCACCCCTTTCAGCACCGCATCTAGTTCGGCGACATTGATGTGGTTGAAGTCGTCCACTTTCCGTAGCCAGGCCGCATTCTCCACCTCAGCACCTTCGATCTCCAACACAACCCCTATCGCTATACTGCTAGCATCACACCAAACCGTCCCGCACTCCGTCTTGGGCACATACCAGTTTCCTCTAACCAGGTCTTCCGCTCTCGTTCTCTCCAGGATTTCCCGCATCATCGCCACCGTCGCCTCTCCTACCTTGTCACTCCAACTCTCCCCCTCTGCTCGTCTCTTGATGTAACTACATGCAATGCGCAACCAACGAGCGATCGGATAGTGTCCGATCAACTTCCCACAAACCGAGAACAACTCTCTCCTGCTAACGCTGGAACTCAGCTCTGGGATCTCGTTTCCTCTCCGGAACACCAGCTCGCCCGACCTGTCTTTTTGTAGCTTCAGCCCCAGCGCAGCTCCTCCCACCATCGACTCAGGCGGCTTCGCAATCAGCCCGAAACTCTCCAGGTGTCTCAGTACCTCGGTGGCCGGCACTACAGTCTCGTCAACTAAAATGTCGTCGATGTAGGAACTGGTGGCCTTCCTTATCCTCTCCTCTTTCCCTAGGACGGACTTGAGCACCATCGCCATAATTTTCGGAGCGGAATTCAACCCGAAACCCAGCCTGGTTAAACAGTACATCCGGCCCTTGTACCGCACCAGCTGGTATCGCCACAGCTTGTCACTCACACGGAGCTGCAAATATGCCGACTTCAAGTCGACGATCGTCGCTGCCTTGGTCGACTGTCTCCACACACGTAATGTCTCACCGCAAACGTCTGTTGCCTCGCTTCCCGTGTGGCACGATATATGGTCGTTCAGTTCCCTAAAGTCCAGCACCGGTCTGACTTTTCCTTTCGTCGGCTGCACCACCGCCATCAGAGGCAGCACTCCACTCACCACCTCCTCTTTCCACGGGACAAGGACTCCTTCCTTGATCCATCTCTCTACCTCCTCGTCGAACTCGACGCCGGCGTGACCTTTCAACGTATGCTGGTAGCAGCTCACCCTGTTCTTTAGTAGTGGGGGATCGTCCTTCCATCGCCACTCTATCGTCCACCTCCGACCATCAAACGCTGCCTGAAAATCTTTGTCTTCGATGGTGTAAGCGGCGCTGTCCTCGACGGGGCTCTGCTCTCCCTGGCGGTCCCGACTCACGGCGCACGATGCCCCCACGCTTCCGAACGTGACCTCATCTCCTGCAATCCTAACGCCACCAAGACGGTTGATGGCGTCCATCCCCAACACGACATCAACCCCGTCTATCACATAGTCGATCACGATCACCCATAGCCTCAGCGCCGCGCTCGGTAACGCTATCTCCAGACTGGAGCTGCCCCTGCAATGGATCTCTCTACCGTCGACCGCCCGGACGCTACTCGTCCCATCCCATTTCTTCGCCACCCTTGGCGTCACGATGGTAGTCGTGCAACCCGTGTCCACGAGGGCCTTGAACTTCTTCCCCTCGACCTCGACTTCGACCACGGGCAGCGCCTCCACAAGCGCCTTTACTTGGTTGCGGGGAAAGTTTGAGAGGCAGCAACTTCCCCACGGTCGTTTCCCTGGTCGCAATCACGGGTGATGTGCCCAGTCTTCCTGCATCGATAGCAGACGGGCCCCGATTCAGCGCATTCCCTCGCCATGTGCGGCCCCTGACATTTGAAACACCGGCCCGAGAACGGCCGCTGTCGTTGCTCGGTAGGCTTCCTCACGCCGTTCTCAGGCTGTCGTCTGTCGGAACGCCCCTCTGTTGCCGCCATCGCTATCGGCTTCCGCCCGACGTGCTGTGTCAACACGCGAGCTTGCGCTACTAGCTCGCTGAGCGCCATCTTTCTCCCGCCAGGCAACTGCTGCAATCGGATCCCAACGTCGTCGGGGAATCCATTTACAAACGCCAGCCGCGCCGCTCTCTCCAGGCCTTCTCCCATAAACCCAGCCAGCGTGGCCAGTCTTCGCACTTCCGCCGCGTACTCATCCACCTGTTCTCCCCCCCCTCCCCATCTAATCGTTCCTAGTTTTACGAAGGCAGCGTACTCGCTCTCCGTATACGCTTCCCTCAACCTCCGTTCGACGTTCTCTGCACTTAATCTTTCTTCCCCGTCCATTTCTAGGTAGAGGGTCAGGGCGCTCCCTTCCAAGTATAGAGCCATGCGACTCGCCACATCACTTATTCCTTGCAGCTTGGCAACGAGCCTAATTTTTCGTATCCAAGCCATCACATCTCCTTTGCCATTAAAAGGCCTGATCACATCGCTGGCGATCCTAATCTTGGTGGCTGCCATCGCGGCGAATTTCTGCACGTGGGGCCGAAATAGCTTGTGGTGTGTGCGTACGAGTAGATGTAATCGCCTTACCTCGGTTTTCCTTTCCTCGACTGCGAGTCTGTCTTGCGGTATCCAATCCTTGAAGCTTGCCCCGACCCAAAGTACACCAGGAATAGCAGCTGCCTCTCCCAAACCTAGACCGTCGCTTAACACGTCTTGTCCTGACCACAACCCCTTTCGAAAAGGGCACGAATCCCGATCGAGGCTCCCTCTTCCCTTCTCCCCCTTCCGGTCGACTCGCCCTTCCGGTCGACTCGCCCTTCCGGTCGACTCGCCCTTCCGGTCAGCCTCCCCAGACACTGATGTCATACCACACGTCATTCCAGATCTTTACACACAATCTCCACAACAGTTCTATCCCAATATCTCCCATCGCCTTCATACCTTGATGGGAAGTTCATCCACACCAGGGCTCTTCCCATTCTTGGTATGGTACAGTGCCTGCCTCACTTCTTCTTTGAGTGTTTCCGGTTCTCTGTCTTTGGCTACAGCAAGTGCAACGGGGAGATCTTCCTGCCTCCTTCTGTACAAATCGGTGCTGTATTCCACCTAGCTTTGATGTCCTCTTCCTCTGTCAGGATGTTACCTTCTTTATAGTTGATGACATCACTATGTGGAGTCCACTTCCTCTTTCTACTCAATTCCTTCACCAAATGAAAAACAGACTTGATGTCACCTTTCTGCGACGCATCTTCCGCCTCCAGACATATCCGCTTCAGATGGTTCCTCTTGTCCTCTAGTACCTGTCTGTTGTGCTGCTTGTCAAGTTCTCTCCATTCCTGATGATTTCCACTTACTTTCGTTTTCCTCCTTCTTCTTGCAACGTCTAGTGTGTCGTCTGATAGCCACGGCCTCTTCAGAGTCCGTCTTTTAGGAATATTCCTCTTTGCAACTTCCTTTGTGATGTTGACCATTTTCTCCCAAAGTGCATCTGATCTCCACTCTCCATTATAGTATGATTGGAAAAGCGGTAGAAATCTACTCTGCCTCTTGACACTGAAAGCCTCTGGGATCTTTGTGTCATCGTAATGTGTTGTTTCCGTCTGCTTTTTCCGTGACCTCATCCGGATCTTAATCATTGCACACAGCAGTTGATGATCGCTTCCGCAGTCTGCCCCTGGTCATGTCCTTACATTCATGAGTGCCGACCTCCATCGCCCTTGAATCATGATGTAGTCAATCTGGTTTCCAAACCGGTCTCCTAGGCTGGTCCAAGTGTACATCCTTCTCAGGTGATGCTGGAAGATGATGTTACCGATGTCTAGGTTGTTGGTGATACAAAGGTCAACCAGATCCTGTCCTCTTATATTCCGCTCCCCCAACCCGTGTTGGCCCACACTCGAATTGTTGGTAATGCTCTTCCCCACCTTGGCATTCCAATCTCGCATCACGATAATGACGTCTCTCCGTGGAACATTGTCCAGTGTCTGCTGAACAACATCATAGAAATCCTGCATTTCTTCTTCACTTGCTTCACTCATTGGTGCATAAACCTGGATGCGTGTAGTCTTTAGAGGGTGACCCCTCAGCCGTATGGTGACGATTCTGTCATTGACAGGATTGTATCCCATGACTGATGGGGTCACCTCTCTGGACGTCACAAATCCCACTCCATTATGTTGACCAGTCTCCCTTCCTGAGAAGACCATGTCTCCACTCTGTGCTGTGAATCTTCCCTGACCATTCCACCAGTGTTCCGACAGCCCGAGGACACTCACTCCGCATCTCTTCATCTCAGATGTTATCACATTTAGCTTCCCCACGATGAGTCCTCTGACATTCCATGTGGCAATGATCCACTCTTTACGTAGTTGAATACCTCTCTTTTTCACAGCCGCAGTCAAATGACTGAAAAATGTAAAAGAATAAAAGAATAGCTAAACAATTACACAGTAAATACGAGCACACATCATATTATACATTAGCATGAATAAATAAGAAGGGACTGGAATTTATCAAAAAGTCAGGAATATAGGGTAGGACTAGACCATATACACCTAGAACACCTAGAATACCTAGAATAAGCCTAAAAGACCACAAAGACATTTCCTGGATAACCCCTCTACAAGACTAATATGACTTTCTGAATCAGATATAAACAGAATTAGTAAAGCAATAATAGGTAGAATAATACTGAAATTAAAATACATAAACTCAAACTATGGTCTACCAATACATAGGTAATTACATAGTTTCATAACTTAGAGAACAAAAAGCAGACTAACTTCATACAATTGAATATATTGAACTACTACCCTTCAATAAACCCAGTAGCTTTGAATAAGGTACTTTTCGCAAAAAGTATCTCTAACCTAACCAGGGATGGAATAGATATAACATTAGCAGCTTGGAACATCATAACAGAATTACATGGAAAAATATGAGCAAGAGAAATAATATTCTTAAATTATAAACCTGGAAAAGTACAGGACAAGTTATTACACTTAGGAAGGTTCAGGACAAGTTATCACATCTTGTAAAGTACAGAACAAGAAAATTTTTGCTTAAAATACTGCAGCTAAGGATAAAGTTTCAAATAAAATACTTAGATTTAGATGATATTAGCTTTTATTTAAACTAAAAATTTTATTATAAGTTATTACTTCCATTTGTTATTACTTGTTACTTCTATTAAAAATAAAAAAATAACTCAAAATATTTTTTGCACTTTAAAAATATTCATTTTTTTAAATTATCAATTAATTATTAGAAATTTGAAAATAGGTTATAAAACATAATACTAGTATATAATAAGTACAATAAATTAAATAATACAAAAATTATATATTATAGTAAAATCTACCTATAACAACAAATTCACAATAAAATTTGCTTGAGTTATTGCCTAAGTTATTGCCAAGTCTTTACATTTTTAGTCTTGACCCAATGCCTATTTTTTACATAATGAATTTGCCTACCATATATACTATTCTACTTTGCATAAAACTTTAGCTATTATGCTACTTCTGACTCTCATTTTTTAAAGTACTCTAGTATGTCAATATTTCAACAAAATGATGGTACCTTTTTTAATTATAATGTTACTTTTTAAATTAAAATCAAATGATTTTTAATATTCAAATTTTATCCTTAGCGGCAATATTTTAAGCCAAAATTTTCTTGTTCTGTACTTTACCAGATGTAATAACTTGTCCTGTACGTTTCCAGATTTATAATCTTAAGAATATTACTTCTCTTGCTTACATTTTTCCATGTAACACATGTTTCTTTCCAGGTACGCTTTCATGCTAATTAATGTGTCCATTAATAATCTAAGATTTTACCTTATTGAAAATTACCTCAATGATGCCGGTGACATATATTAAAAGTCCCCTTATAGAACTATATTCATAAAAAGTATAGAACTATAATATCACCCTCAAATTTGAGAAACAAGCACTCATAACTTTTTTTCTTTTAAAACTTCATTGCATGAGATTCATACCATGAAATTCCTCAAACTGAGCTCTATCATTTAAGCTTAATTAAAATATAATTTTTTTTCAGTAAAAAGTTAATTATACTTAAATTCATTTTTTGCCTTATATTTTTTTCATATTTTACCCCACAACGTTTTTGGTACAAACTTTTGTTGCATGGGACCAAAACTATGAAATTCCTCATGCTTTCTTCTACCACTGGTAAATATATTTTGCTTTTAAAATAAAAAAAGTTACTTAGATCTAAACTTGATTTGAGGCATTACTTAATCTCCTATAACGTTGCTACAAATTTTGATGTAAGCCTTTTTCTAATGGATTAGATCTCAGTTTTTTAATGCCAAAATGTGGCTAGGGACCAGTCCTCTTCAAAGATGTTAACAGTTTTCAATTTGGGTAAGGATTAAATTAGTGACAAAGCTCTGAAGATGCTGCATGTGAGTAAATTGCAGCCTTAATATCATACAACTACTATCATAGCTGAATGATATAGAGGCAAACTTTGGACTCGATTGGAAAGGGAAGAATGTTTTTACATAACAATGGGGTCAAGTGATTCGGTACAAGTAACAGATATAGCTGAAAAATATTTACTGTCCCAGATAGAATCCTGGTTCCTGAATTTAGTGGGGGAGGGTGTTATATAGAGATAACACACTATTTATACAGAGAATAAGTAGTAACATAGAAATGGAGAGGCATAAGAAAAAACTTTTTTAATTCTTAAAAAATTTTGACCTAGAAATAGCAATTCAAAAAATCATCGAGTAGCAAACTTCCTAGACATGAAACTTAACCTCAACAAAGGAAATTTTGAGCCTTTCCATAAACAAAATGAAAACTTAAAATACATGAGTTGGGGCTCTAATCATCCAGTGCCTATGTTCAGAAGTATTCCAAAAAGTGTGTCTAACAATATTCAGACTATCTGCTGGTGGAAGGATATTCAAAGAACACATTGAATATCATGACTCAGCACTGGCTAGTGTGAAATAAGATAAAATATAAACCAAACAATGTAGCACCAGATCAATATCCCATCCAAGATAAAAATTTAGGAGGATAAGCTAGGACTGATCCAGGAACAAAGGACCCACAAAATACAATGAAGGAGATTGAAACTGAAATAGGAAAACATAAAGACAACACTCGGGAAAGTAGGAATCAAACAAGATGCATAAAGCAGTACAGGAGGATACAAGGGGAGGGGAAAATAAACATAGATAGAAAGAGCAGCTATGTAGTAGAAACAGAAATAACATATGATAACAGACCAAATAGATACATTAAGAGAAATGGAAAAATAATAATGACAAAATTATCTGGTTTAACCCAATCTTCAGATTGCAAATAAAATCTAGGATTGGACAGGAATTCTTCTCCATTCTTGACAGGCATTTTCCTAGATTCAGTAAATATTACAAAATCTTCAACAAGCATAAGGTGAAATTAGTGTACGTGACATCTCATCACCTAGAATATTATATACATAAATTAAATAACAAAAAGCTTAATAAAATAAAATAATAAGGTAAATAGCAATGATATCTCTGATAGCAACCAAACCACAAAGTTAAACACCCATTCTGTACAATATAAGCAAACAACAAAAGTGGTAACAACACAGCTACATGTAATTGCAGATGGAAAACAAATAAATTTGAAAACAACTGCTTGAGAAGAAGTGTGATTTTATAAATGTGAAGTGAAGGCAGGTGCACTAAAATATGTCTACATTGGTGAGATGTCAGACATGATAAAAACCATCTAAGAAATCATCTTACATCATTTTCAGATGAAAATAAGTCACTGCACATCCTTAGCTAACCTCATCTGGAGACTAAGATGGAATGGGGTGAAACACACAACTAAGTGGTGTATATTAAAAAATGCCCAGCCATATGATGGAACATCACAGGTCTGCAACCTCTGTTTTGAGGAATCACTAGAGATTATTCTCTCCAAGGGAAACAAAATTAATAGACATTCTGAAGTGGTTTTATCTCGTAGACATAATATAAAAAAATCCTTCATTGGACTGGAACAAAGCATTATGAAACAGACAAACACTAACCATTATTAGCATAAACAAAACAATAGAAGGACCTTCTAAATGAAGTAAACAAAAGAAACCTTATATACAGAAGAGGATTTATTACAAGGAAATTTTAGCATAACGGAGTGTAAATACCAAGGATCCCAGCATAAACCATGTGCACAATACTATACATGGTTTTTATTATTATATCATTGAACATACAAGGAAAATAATACTAAACAAATATACTGGCTCTATGGAAAAATAAAACCTTCAATAAACATATAGTAGCATCACTAACAAATAGTAGACTCTGTTAAGGAACAAGATTAACAGAACAGCTGGGGACCATGTGAAATACTTAATGATACCAAGATAAATTCCATTCTCTTCCTTGACTGGTGATTGAACAGAAATCATGAACTGATAACATCCGAAACAAAAATTTGCTCCCTTCTAACAGCTTGTAAAGCCATTACTGTAGCACCCTGCCGGGATCAGGGTTAAATCAAATTTTCTCCACTCACAGCACATATAAACTGACATTAAAAGAAAGAAATACATTACCATTTTCCTTTTCTTCTCTCCTTATATTATTTCTTCTCTCTCTTTTCTTCTTCCTATCCACACAGGCCTACTTGCACAAATCTAAATGCAAAGTAAATCACTTCTGATATCCACCCTTCCATATTGTTTCTATATATCTCTTTGTATGTTAAGTCAAAATATTCACAGAAACTGCCCTTAAATTCAACAGAATTCTCTGATTGGTGCAAATTGGTAAATATTCCTTAGCTAAACATTTGATACAACCAGAACGCTTGTGCAGCTTTTTGCCTAAAGAAATGAATATATATGTTAATGGTTCCCCCAAAATCCATGAATATTGCAAATCATATTTGTTATATCTTATGGATGGGGAATAGAGCAACAAAATACATGTGATTTGTGGAAATGTGTGTAGCAATGCATTAAAGGATTTATGAATTTCCATCCAAAAGTTCTTGTTATTACTATTGGGTTGCTGCATAATTATTGTGGCTTTTTTCAACAAATTTTATTCAACAAAAACAATAACAATATTTTACAAAAGCATCTTTAAATTACAGTCTGACCGTCTGCCAGGCAAACGAGAAGCAGTAATTGAAGTAGATGGTGAATATACTCCGGAGTAATCATTTAAAGATGCTTTTGTTAAATGTTGTTATTGTTTTTGTTGAATAAAATTTATTGAAAAAAAAGCCACAATAATTATGCACCAACCCAATATATTCATTCTACACTATAGTGTACACTATATTCATTCTACACTATAGTGGCATCAGACAGTAACCATACCATAAAATTACTCTGGAAGATGGGAATAATAAGCGGTAACTGGAATAAAGGGCTTTTTATGAATGCACCCAAAAATGTTCCATATAAATGAACTTCTAAGACACACACACACACACACACACACACACACACACACACACACACACAGTGCTTCCAGAAGTCAGTTTTGTAGAAGTGAGTAGTCTTCTTGAGAAGAATCTCATATCACCAGACATCCTGGTCCTTTGTCATCTCCCCCATAAAGCTCAGGATCCTGCGGTCAGTCTTCACCACTTTGTCCTATATGTTTCTGGGTCTTCCTTTTCCAGAAGCTCCAACCACATTGGCATTTCTTTATTCAGCTCCCCTCATCCATATGTATCATATGCTCATACTAGCATAGTCTTCTTTCTTACATACTATAAGTGATTCTTCTGATGTCCAGCTTTTCACTCAGAACATTTATACTATATCATTCATGCACACTTACAATGTGTTTCCAAAAGAGCATGCTTGCATCACTTCTTTCCCTGTCTTCTTTGCATTCAACATGCATGTCTCACTACCATGTAGCATTGCATTTCTGATAGAGGCATCATACAATCTGCCTTTCACTTTGTGACAAAAGACCTTTGTTGCCAATAGTGGCAGTAGCTCCTGGAACCAGTTCTTACTCTGGCTACTGTACTTTCAAAGGAACCAACTACTTTGATAATTACATCACCTACATAGAAGCTATCAATTACTTCTAGTGAGCCATCCAGGCATTCAAGGGTGCCTCTTTCCATTGTGTTCATAGTACAAACCATTCTCAAGTAGACACAGAAATCTGGGAGGTGTTTATCACTGAGACCACCAAATTAGCTCAAAATACCTTGTCTAGTGATCTCTCGGCATTTTGAGTGAACACTGTCTTATTTTATCTCAGAAGTTTAAAATATTATAGTTAGTGCTGTTCCAGCTTTGTATGTACATGGTAAATGTTATACACCTTGTTATTTTAATCTAAATCTGTTTCAGATATGTCGTTTAATTCAAGGAAGTAATGTTTCCAAGTCTGCCATTTCACTATTGCCACTGTGAATTCACCAGAAATTTCATAAAACAATAACGGCTGACATTTCTGTAGGTCAGTGTTATCATTTGTTTTCCTATTTAACAACTGCCAGTACTATCTGTTGGTTACATCTGACAGAAGTGTCACTGTTTCCATCCCTAACCACCAGTAATAAGAAACAAGATTTGAACACCTATTACACAAAGATGGAACAGATGCTACAAGGAATCCTTCAGCAATTCTTCTAATCTATCAATCCATATTGGTGCTTTATTGATCAGCCCCTGAAAAGATGAATGGCAAAATTGATCTTATGAGGAATTGAACTCAGAAGGCTGAGAGTTCACACAAACATCCCAAAGCATTCTACTTCATGCTCTAATATTAGGTGGTGAGTTAGGGTGTCAGGTAGAATACTTTATGGTATTTATCTCAACTCTCTGCCTCCTGAGTTCAATTCCTGATGAGGTCAACTTTGTCATTCATCCTTTCAGGGATGATAAATAAACTACAGATTGATAGATTGGCAGATTTGTTCCATTTCTGTGCATTAGGTGTTCAAATCTTGATCTCTATCATTGGTGGTTGAGGTGGAAACAACAAACCAACAGATAGCGTTGGCAATTGTTAAAATAAAAAATACAGAAGCATTGAACTATATATATATGTGTGTGTGTGTGTGTGTGTGTGTGTGTGGTGTTCCAGCTATGCAAGTCATGCATTGCATGGCCATTTATTTTTTTATATGAATCAAAAATAAATTTAAGAACGTAATTTGTTTGTAACTATGTTGAAAAGTTATCAAAATCATTGAAAACGAAAGTAACGAGTTAATTTGTTTTGAAGAAGACAGTCAAATGCAAAACAAATATAACGTTACTTGAATTATTGAAAACAGCTCCACCTGACCTCATTTCCCATCCTGTTAAAAATAGCTTTGAAGTCATGCAATGTTAAAAATAAATGAAGGTTCTTGTCTTTGGTCTCCTCTCTCTATATATTAATACTTCTCTCTGTCAGTTCTTTGTAATTGGTGTTGCTAAAGACTGACTACCATGGTTGAATGGATTTGACCATTTGACCCCAATCAAAAGGCACTAATAAAACCCTTTCAAAATTCTTTGTCAGGCAGATCAGTTCTCTCATTCAGAGTACTAGGACCTAATTTTTGCCCTCCCCACCACCAAGCATGTGCATATTTCTTTTATTAAATCTTTTGAACTTACGGAATATTAGTCCAACTGACTGAAATGTGTGTTATTGAAAAGTATCTTTTCAATAAAAGACTTTGAAAGGAAACAATTAACGATGGTAAACCAACGCCACAATTACTTAATTTGGGAAGTTCCAACAAGAAATGTATTTACCAATTTCAAACTAATCTATATGAAAGGAAAAAATGGTGAAATGAGTGCTATGCTAAATAAATTATTCTGATGGCCATGCTTGTTATTTAGTTCAGAAAAAGCTGTTTGAATTAATAAAGGTGACGATGGCTTAAATAATCTACATATGGCCATACTAAAACATAGACATTCTCAAAGACATAAAATGGATGATAGATTTTATTTGGATAGACTTGCAATTGGATGTGTATAAAAAAACAGAGCGTACAACACAATGAAAAAGTTAGAAGAAATAGATCCATTCTGCAGCGATTGATTTGGTTATTTTTTTTGGTCCCCAGGAATTAACATTTCAGGGTCATTTTGAATCTGAAGAATCCAATGATCACAGAAATTATAAAGAACTCTTATATTTAATCAGAAAATATGACGAAAAATTGGTGAGTCATCTTTATACAGCTTCTGTTTCCTCAAGTCTCTCACACAGAATTCAAAATGACTTAATCAATGCAGTTCAAAATGATATGTTGATGAAATAGAAAATGAACTGAAGTAGGCTAATATTCTCAACGGTCAACTGTTTTATGTTATGTTACAAAAGATTGTGTTATTAAATAATGATTTGTCAGTGTAGCATGTCTGTACTAGCATTAACTTAAAACATATATTTTTAATCTCAAGTAGGCTCAAATGACACTGTTAGTTTACAGCTCTATTTGATCTGTGATTGGCCGAATAAACAGGCTCCTTCTATTACATCCGAACAGGCTCTCTCTGCTATGTCTGTTTGTCACTTATATACTGTGGCTGCAGCCATGTCCATTTGAGTTCCTTCCTTCACTTCCATAAGGACTCCCGGCTGGTAGTTTTGCTTTATCGTGTTAGCACTGGCCTCTCTCACACAAGAACAATTCTTCACCCATGTGCGTCAGCAGATTTGACCAAACTCAATGTTGTTATCTCTTACATTTTCTAGAAACATTTCTATCAAGCCTCGGTCTTGATAGAAAGTACATCAATGTCCACACACATTCATGAACTGCTATCACACTAGACATCTCTATAAGAACACCGCTCACTTCTTCAATAATGTGTACCTAACCCACTACTACAATAAACTTTATAATCTTAAAAGTCGAGTTGTTGTATATCACCGCACAGCTATCGAACACATGAACACAGTTGATGACTGTCTGCCACACACTTCTATCAACAAGTACTATTGCCAACATCGTCTGTTCAACCAATGGCTATGGAGTCAACCCGATCTGAGAACAACTTTTGTTAAACTAATAACCAACTGACAACGTTAAGCTGGTGGTATTCTCATACCCCCCTACACTAGTCAACCAGGCTGTAGACATTCTATTGTGTTATAGCAACAAGCTACTAAGATAGTGAACTCACCATACTGGCGGTACCACCACTAAACTGATGACCGAACATTATGTAAAATTAGTGGGCTAAAAACTCATTATAAAGTGGTGACCCTTGACTAAAGAACACGCTATACTAATGACCTAGTACCTTCACTACAGTGGTAACTCCCTTCGCTACACTGATGACCTTTGATTAAAGAAATTTCAGCCTTTTCCGATGGAAGCCATGGACTCAACTCCAGTTTCGCATTTTTCACCTTCAGACATTTTTGCACCATTCTTTGTTCCAGGGAGAACTTTTCTGCTCAAAGATGGTGTACAAACTTTCTCATAACTGACACAGTTATGTCCTTTTCTTTCACTTTGTTTTAAGACTGTATAGATTTTTCTTCACAGACTTTATCACCTTTTTGTTGCTTTCCATTTTTTCACATTTTGCATTACATATTGCTTGCATTTTTTCACCCTGTTTTGCTGCACATTTCTTTGCATTTATTTCACTATGTTGCATTGTTTGCTGTGTTATATTTGTACATGCCTATATTGTTATATTTCATTCATTCACGTGCATTCACTCAACATAAAACGACACTTTACACAACATATAACATATGTGGGTTTTTCTCGTAGAATGTCTTTTCTCAAACCTTTTCTCATCCGGCAAAAAACTGTTTGCGTGTTTTGTCGTGCGTTTTCTTCATTGGTTTCTAGGGTGCACAAACCACCTCTTATCAATGCATTTTTCTTTGCTTCATGGAGCGTTCTATGCCTTTTCATGCATTTTCTTCCTTTGGTGCTTGACCAACACCAGATTTTTTTGCATGCTGGAACTTCTTTCTTTTGCTGCCACCTGATGACTGAACATTATATCAAATTAATGGGCTACAAACTCATTAAATCAGTTTTAATGATGTTAGCACAGATCGTTCAGCAAATGCCATATCTGAACATATTTTTAAATGCATTGAAACACAGAAGTGTGGAAACAAATTAATTGCACAAACCTATGATGGTACCACTACAATGGCAGGACAATTAAGTGGGTTGCAGTGAAAAGTAAGAGAGAAATATGAATGTGCAATCTTTGTTCATTGTTGTGCTCATGTCTTAAATTTAGTTATTTTGCAAACATGCTCTTCTATAAATGAATGCAAGATATTTTTCTGCGATAAATAGACTGGGCACATCTTTTATAAAATCACCTAAAAGGG
Organism: Octopus bimaculoides; assembly: GCF_046866305.1. Classification (NCBI taxonomy): domain Eukaryota; kingdom Metazoa; phylum Mollusca; class Cephalopoda; order Octopoda; family Octopodidae; genus Octopus; species Octopus bimaculoides. Next base: position 7,889,805 of record NC_142955.1, read on the forward strand.
GTCTGCATTAGATGATATAGTTAAAAAAAAGATTTCCCGAAGCTGCAGGAACTAGATGGAACTACTCTTCATGTGTTGTTCTTATTAAAATAGAAAATTGTAATTTCATAATCAGCCTTTTTGAAGACATCATTGAAAATCCTGAAGCAGTGGGATGAGACCACAATAAATCCTACTATTAGATTCTTACATAATTTAAAAGTCACCAATTTCTTATTTTATTAAAAGTAATTAGTGACATATTTCTTTCACTGATGTTAACGTCCTTCAAACTAAAAGTCATGACTTAGTGTATTGTAAAGAGCAAATAGATAAAACTGGAACCATGTTCAAAAATAAACTCAATGATTTTTCAATATTTTATGATAGGAGGAAAATATGGAATTAATGCAGTGATTGAAATTAAGAGATCTAGGAATAAATTTATTGATCCCCTACATCATTATAGAATGCCTTACAACAAAAAATATTGGCACAATGGTTGACCAATTAAAAATACGACATTCATCCTTGGGAGGGCTTAAATTCATAGAACTTTTTCACTTAGTAAACGTGAGGAATATAGCAAAAAATTTCCAATGGATGCCTTAAATTCTTTAAAAACCACTTATGGTAGTTTGTTTGACATAATACAATGACAGAGTGAACTAAATGTTATGTATTCTATGCAACATTTTATAAAGTAAAATGTGAATGATTTAATGCATTACATTTACATCAATAATCAATAATCTATGCCAGAACGCTTTGGAATCTTTGCAACCTTATTTTAACAACTCTGTCTACAACCGCCTCTGTAGAGTGGTCCTGTCCTGCATTGAAGAAAATTAAAGTTTACCAAAGAAATATGACAAGAAAGAAAAAACATTCAGGGTTGGCTCTTATGTCAATTGATTAACACAGAAAACAACTGATTAAAACAAAGTTTCTAAGAGAATGTAATAAATACATTCATCCTGAGAGATTGAAGAACTGAATTAATTTATTAATGAGGTGTGTCAATAATTTTTTGTGAATCTTTGAAAAATTTTTAAAACACATTAAAACACCAATCCTCATGACCATGTTATGAAACTAATTTGGTTCTCTTAAACAGTTTAAAAAATGAATCAGCTCAACCAATAAGTACGAGGGTGGGCTGAAAAGTTCATAGGCTGACTATGAAAGAGTAATGCTAGAAATCTTACATGTATTCATTTCGACTCAACATATTAATAATTGTATTGTTTCCTTTCAGGTAAACTGTTCACAGAAGACTTCAGAAGTAACTAATAGTAACTTCTCTCAAAAATAGATAAAATGTGACATTGTGGTGTTATCACATACTTTCAGAAAAAGCTTTTAGACCCCCAAGGACATTCATGCTGACATGGTTGCTACATTTCAGGATAATGCTCTAACTATATCAACAGTGTAAAAGTGGGCAGCTGAATTTAGGAAGGGAAGGGAGAGTCTTGAAGATGACCTAATGTCTGGATGTCCTACAACTGCCATCACCGAGGAAAACAGTGTTCACCACATGTTGATGGATAACAGGCAATTGACTATAGATCAAATAGCCAATGTTGTTAGCATATCCTGTAAGAGAGTAGTTGAGAATAATCTGCACAATTTGACATGACAAAGGTTGATGCTCGATGGGTGCCATGTCTTCTGACACCTGATCAAAAGTGCACCCGGCTGCTCGCATAACAGGAAGATCTGACATTGTTTAAGGCAGATCCAGCTAGTCTCCTTGAAGTTGATCACTTTATGTCAAAGGCAAAGAGACAATCCATGCAGTGAAAATATCCCTCCTCACCTGCTTGAAAGAAAACCAAGGTCATTTCATTTGTAGAAAAGCTGATGGCCTCAGTTATTTGGTATCAAAATGCTTTGTGTTTATTGACTATCTTCAAAAGAACCACATCATCAATGGAGAGACTATGTCAACTTACTGAGGCAGTTAACAAACACTCGGAAAAACTGATGAAAGGGATCTTCTTTGGTCAGGACAATGCTCCAGCATACATGTCCTTGGTTTCAATGGCTGCTGTGCATAACTGTAGCTATGAATTGGTTGAATACTCTCCCAATTCTCCTATTTTGGGCCTATCTGACTATAATCTGTCTGCTAACATGAAAAACATTTAGCTGGGAACGAGTATCACAGTGATGATGACATCATATGTGCTGTTAATGACTTTTTTGATCAGCAGGATGAAAAACTTTTTCATCAATGAGGGAATAGGTGTGTGGAGCACAAGTGGGGACAATGTTGAAAAATAAACCTCATTTGGTTACATCTCATTAGAATATTTTGGTCAGCCTATAAACTTTTCAGCTGCCCCTCGTATTTATTGTATGACCAACTTCAAAAGTCACCACATGCCACTGGCGTCATTCACACACGGTAGTGTGTAAATAATATTCTTAAGGTCAACATTTACTCACTTGTGACCATTTCTAGGCTTTGTTATAACCAAATTAGATTATGTTTACATTTTTAGATTGGTCACATCCTGAGCTACATTTTCAACTACAAAATTTGAAAATTACTTCTGTAGCAAAATAGTTTCAGTAAAGTATGCGAGGTCAAAAGAGGGAGAGTAACGCCTGAAATCAACTTTGAGTCCAAATATGTTTTTTTTTCTCAAAGAAATCTATATTTTATTTTAGCTTATATGATAGATCTCGGCGAGAAGAATCTATCCATGTTACTTATATGCAAAAATATTCAGTAGCAAAAAAAATACTGAGGTAAAAACCAGGGAAAAAACAGAGATTAATGCCTGAAGTCGACTTTCACTCCAAATATTATTTTTATTTCAGAAGAAAACTATATCTGAATTCAACTTTTCTGATAGATCTTCACTTGAGGAATCCAATGATGCCAACTATATCAACAAAAAATTTTAAATAAAAGACTACTGGGGCTAAATGTACCAAAAAAAGTGGTAACATCTAAAATCAAATTTAAAACAACCAATTTTAGTTAATGTTTACAACTTGACCTGGAAACTAAAATCAGAAAAAAAATAGTGCAATGGGTGTGAAAAAATATGTAGGAAACGAATATGAAAAAAAAAGAAAATGTGTGCAAAGCAATGGGAGGGTGAGAAAGCACCTTGGAAAATTCATAAGATATGAGTCTTTTCCTCATAATTTTTTAGAAAAATGGGGTTTTTTTTCAATAAAATTTTATAGAAATACCTTTCAAACAGCATACATTACGATTATAAAGAAATTTGTGCGTAAAATCTTTTCCAAAGGGGTGATGAGAGGACCTCGGAAAATTCACAAGATCCAAGTTTTGTAACTTTTTAGAAAAATGGGGTTTTTTCAATGAAATTTTATATAAAGATCTCTCAAATGGCAATATGCTGTGCTTGAGAGGACTTGTTGAGCCAAATGCACCTGTGCTGGTGACATGTAAAGAACACCTTTTGAGCGTTGGGTCTCATGGAGGCAAAGTGGCTGAGTTCCTTTCGAGTGTTGGGCTTCATGGAGGCATTGACTGAGACCTTTGGCATTGTGTCATGCTTGAGAAGATCCATGAAGCCGAGCAAAATTGCAGTCATGGCAGATGCTGGTTTCATGCAAATTGTCACCCATATCAGTGGCACATAAAAGCACCTCAGTGTCACGCAAATGGCACCCATACTGGTGGTACATAAAAGCACCCATTGCACTCTTGGAGTGGTTGGCTTTCGGAAGGGAATTCAGCCATAGAAAACCATGCCAAATCAGACTGGAGTCTGGTGCAGCCTTCAAGTGCACCAGCCTGGTCAAACAGTCCAATCCATGCGAACATGGACAACAGACATTAAATGATGATAATATATATATAGCAATAATAAATCTCTGAGCGAGATATAAACAGTAGCCGCACGACATTGTGAAGTATATTTAGCACCAAAATGTGGCGGACTCATAAGGGATGATGCTACTGTGGTTTATAGCCCCAGGAAGATATCTCCTCCAGCTGGCTATTGATACACTATCTGTGCCCTATCAGTATTTACAAAGGGGAAATCATCGTTCCCATCTCCAGCCTGATGTGATACACATGGACACGAGTTTCTGGATAATGACCCGTCATCAATGTGTGACAACCACTGGCTGGGGATGAGAAGTGATGAGTCCATGTGTATCACGTCAGGCTGGAGATGGGAACGATGATTTCCCTTTGTAAATACTGATTGGGCACAGACAGTGTCAATAGCCAGCTGAAGGAGATGTCTTCCTGGGGCTATAAACAACAGTAGCATCGTCCCTTATAGGTCAGCCACATTTCTGTGGCTGCTACTGTTTATATCTCACTCAGAGATTTATTATTGCTTGTTTCTCCTTTATCGAGATCAGTGACTTTTCGTAACTGGAAAAAGTATATGTATTTGCATTGAAAATCATTTCTCATCCCCAGCCACTGGTTGTCACACGCTGATGACAGGTTATTACCCAGAAACTTGGGTCCATGTGTATCACATCAGGCTGGAGATGGGAACGATGATTTCCCCTTTGCAAATACTGATAGGGCACAGACAGTGTGTCAATAGCTATTGTCCCTTATGGATCAGCCACATTTAGGTGTCAAATATACTTCATGATATATATATATATATATTTATATATATATATATATATATATATATATATATATATATATATGCTGACCCTGCCAGTGCTGGTGTCCCATACAAAGGATCCAGTCTACACCGTAAATTGGTTGGCATTTGGCAGGGCATCCAGCTGTAAAAACCGTGACAAAATTAACCTTACCAGTGCTGGTGTCATGTAAAAAGCACTCAGTACACTCTGTGGGGTGGTTGGTGTTAGGAAGGGCATCTAGTCATATAAACCATGCCAAAACTGAATATCATAACAACACCCTATACCATGCTGGATGTAAGGATTTGATTAGGTACTTCCCTATATTGACTGATCCTTCCCTCACCCCCGAACCCAGCACAACAGATACCTCTACCATCCTTGTTGTTATTACTAACTTGAGAAATGACAAAATGAATTTAATATTCTGACCTGGAAACCCTAGGGAACTGAATTTCATGTGGTTTTTGTGTACTTTTTATTTATGATAGTGGTTGGTATTTGTAAGGGCACCCAGCCATGAAAACCATGCCAAAACAGACCTGGCTGGTACTAGTGCCACATTAAAAGCTCCCAATCCACTCTGTAAAATGGTTGGTTTTAGAAACAGCATCCAGCTGTAAAAACCATGCAAAAATGGACAGTGGAACTTGGTCCTGTCAAACCGTCCAAGCCATGCCCTCATGGAAGATGGACATTAAATGATGATGACGTTATGATGGTGTGTGTGTGTGTGTAGGCATGGTGTTGAGAAAATCCACTCCACAACAAACTATATGGTTCCAGATTTGATCCCATTGTGTGGCAACTTTGGCAAACATCTATAGCTTCAGGTTGACCAGTACTAAGTGAATGGAATTCCACAGACAGAAACTGTCAAGAAAGATGAAGATGTTTTAGTATTTAACAATCCAAATATAACGAGTTTAAAGAATGATAATTGCAAGATTAGTTTGACTATTATACAGTATGTGTGAAACAACGTTAATAGTTTCAGAAGTGGAGATCTGTGTTGTCTTCATAAAATATAGCAATCTACAGCAGTCGTCTCTCAAGTTTGAACAAAAGGGCAGAATTAGTAATTTCTTATAGCCATTTCCATTGCAATTTATTGAGGAATTTACAGCTTTCAGCTGGTTAGCAAATTTTATTTCTTCTGTAATAGATTTAACATCACCTGAAGGATGGATTCTTATTTCTAAAACAGTTTACCAATATTAAAACTTTATGAATAAGAGTCAGTATCCCTGCTCACAGCACAAAATGTTTTCTTTTCTTCTTTCTTTATTATTTATTTTTGGCACAAAGTACTAAAGAGGTTATTTGCTTCATGTACTTTTTACTATAAAAGTTACTCCACATTATTTTATTCTTGACACACACACATATATATACATGCATATATATTTATATATATATGTGTGTGTGTGTGTGTGTGTGTGTGTGTGTGTGAGTGTGTCTGAACATACTAATACATATATGCATATATATATGTGTGTGTGTATATATATATATATACAAATTAATATAATCAACCATGTGCAATGTGTTACCACGAAAGAAAAATATAGTTATTAAATGTGACTAAGGGTGTGAAGACACTTACATTGCTAGAAATAAGAGTTTATAGCTGCTGTCATTGGCTGTTCAAGTGCATATTATTAAATGGAAAAACACTTAGTATGAATCACCATAAGACATTTTTGTGTCTAAATATAGTGTTTATTCTGTGTTCATCTTTTGTGGTGGAAGCATGTAG
>NC_142955.1:7896653-7906653 GCF_046866305.1 Octopus bimaculoides
TGTCTATGTTCCTCCCTGTGAGGTTCCAGGCAACCTTCACTTACAATGTGCAGTCTTTTCTCATATTTAAAAGGATGAATGCAATTATGTGACCTGTCTCTGAAATTTGTAGCAGAAGCACCTCTGTACAAATAGACATTTCAGGTGTTTTAACTGAGCACTTGTATATTATATCCTTCCTTAGACATTGGTTATCTAGGGGGAGGCCTCACTTATTCTTTTAGCATTATTATTATTAGTCAGAAGAGATGCTAAAATATCATCACCCCATTATTTGTACTTAGTAATCTATTAAAGGTAGATCTAGATTGGTCTATACACCTGGAATAAAGATATGTGCATTCATTCATTCTTAAGATGTTCAGTTTTATAAAGTTAAGAGATGGTATAATATCAAATGAATTATGTGTAATGGAGTGTGCAAACTTCACTATATGTCTATTGAATATCTTACTTTATGTGTTAGAAGGGGTAAAATGTCTGCCTAATGCCTTAAAGAACATTCCTAGAATGTCTGAAATTGTAGAGTAATCTTCATTTTTCATTATGTGGATAGTCTTTACCTTACTTTTCCTACTATTAGCCAAGTTATTATTAATCATATTGTTATAATCATTCATATTACTATGACTCTTTTTACTTCAATGCACCAGCAAATATATTATACTGTCTCTAGGTGTTTTTGTAGTATTTACCTTTGGAATATACCGGATCCTGTCCTATCTGAAGCAATATTATAATATTCCTCTTTCTTTTAGAAAAATCTCCTACTTAGCTAAAAGCCTTGATATTTCAAGTGAAATTCTTCTAATTATGAAATTAAACACAATTCTTGGATGGTTGGATTTTCAATTGATATAATGGAGGCTTTCATTAGGTTTATTATATGGATGATGAATTTCAGTACCAAGGTTCAATGGCAGTGAATAGTTGAATGGCTTGAATTGAGCTTGCTTGCCAATTCTTTAACTGACACAGCATCATCCTTCTCAAGTTCTGACAGAAGAGGCTGATGATCAAATTCAACAGGATGTCTTGTTTGTGGCCTTTCTCTTCGGCTGAAATCACCCTCTTTGAACTTTGTAAACCATCTTCTGCACTTCTCTCATCCAAGCACTCTTAACCACAAACAGAACAGATGCTGCTCTATTTCCCTTTTTGAACTCACAAAGCATAAATGTACCTTAAACGCTCTTTCAATACATCCATCTTTGAGGGGCTAATATTAGTATTTACTTCAGTTAGATTATTTTGTTAAAAGAAATTATATTAAGTTAAAGGTTTCCAAATTAATGAATCTCAATACCATTTATCATTTTAGAATACTGTAAAATTTGATAGAAATTACATATATGATATTTCAGATATTATTTATGGGAAGACCTGATATATCTACCAGCTCAATGACAAAAACCACTCATAGCCATCTTTGATAGGCAACTTCAACAATACCTTTGTTTCAGCTGCTGTTGAAACCACAGTTTTAGTGGTAAACCAGCCTGAGCACTTACATTACATACCTATTACGAAGTTTTGACTATTAGACAAAAGTTTTTTTAAATATACATACATGTATACATATATGTTTACAAACACCCACACGCATACACACACACACACGCACACACACACACACACACAAACACATATATATATATACACACATATATACAACGGGCTTCTTTCAGTTTCCATCTACCAAATCCACTCACAAGGCTTTGGTCAACCCGAGGCTATAGTAGAAGACACTTGCCCAAGATGCCATGCGGTGGGACTGAATTCAGAACCATGTGGTTGGTAAGCAAGCTACTTACCACACAGCAACTCCTGATATATATATATATATATATATATATATATATATACACACACACACACACATATATATATATGTATATATATATATATAATGGGCTTCATTTCTGTCTATCAAATCCACTCACAAGGCTTTGGTTGACTCGAGGCTATAGTAGAAGACAGTTGCCCAAGTTGCCATGCAGCGGAACTGAACCTGGAACCATGTAGTTGGGAAGTTTCAGTTGTAGGACTGCAACCATGGTGGAGCATCACTTTAATTTATTTTCTATCGGCATTGTTGTCACTTTATGGCTAGAAGTTGGTCTGTGATTGAACTGGTAGCAGCTGATCTCCTCTGAGCACATCCATCAATGGCTGCCTGGCCCCGTATAATTGTTAAGAGTTTATCCAATGTCTTTTTGTTTAATGTTTCAGTAGAGGTTCCTTTTATATCTCTGATTACTTTAGGAAGGCAGTTGAACAGTTGAGGACTTCCAAATATCAGACTTGTACAATAAAGTCCCTTTGCTCATGATTTCGAAGCTGACAGTATCTGACAGTTCATGCATTAAAATTCTCTCTCATGCTGAAGTTTGGAACAGGATGTTCCATATGTTTGTGATAGTATATCTCTCTCTTCAGCATTCAAGATAGTAGAGATACAACACTTTCAAATATTCCCAATAGTTAAGGCTTGTAACTAAAGATATTTTACTGGTAAACATTCTTTGTAACACTTCAATTTCTTCTATGAGACCAAAGCTGTGAGCTGTAATCTAACTTGCTCAGAACTCAGGTTTTCCATAGAGTTAGCCGAACTACTGGTTCTCTTGTCACAGAGGCTTGTGAATCCATCCTGGGAGATGTCTGCATTTAGAAGTCAGTTTAGTGATGTGGCTAATGAAAGATGCATCATTGCACATGATTACTCCTAAGTTCTGTATGTCATTTGCACTCTAAATCATTCTGGCATCAAACATTGTGACTCGTGTGTATTCCCTCTGTAATGAAGAACCTGAAATTTTGATGTATTAAATTTCATATTGTTTTAATCCACCCATTGATAAATGAGGTTTAGCTCATTTTGGAGTGTGACTGTATTTTCTGGAGTTTGGATAATCATTGATATTTTTGCATCATCAGTGTAACTCGTTAGCTTGTGATAGGTCGATGATAAATAATAATAGTCCTAGAACCGTTCCTTGAGGCATACCACTTATTACAGGTGACTTTGCAGATAGAAAACCATTTGCTGCAGCAGATTGGCTCCTACCATGTAGGAAGTCAAAGAGCCACCCTCTGAGTTTTCCTGTAATACCAAGATACCTTAACTTATGACAGATGATTCCATGAACAATCTTGATAAATGCTTTAAACTAATCAAAGTATATATAGTCAGTGTCCTTTCCTTTCAAGAGATTATTAAGAACAGTGTTATGGTGTTGTAATAGTTGTGAAAGGATACTTCATCCAGTCCAAAAACCATGCTGTGTGTCATCTACAAAGTTGTTTAATTCTATTTTGGACAATGCATTTAATTATTTCAAATGCATGAAATGTGAGAGAAACAGGTCTGTATCTTTTAGTTTCAGCCCTGTTATCCTCCTTTGTGTATAAATGTTAGTATTGATCTTTCAGTAGTTCTGAGAATTTGCAGGTATCTAGTAGCTTTTGAAATAATATCTCTAACGGCTTCACAAGACTGTTTTTGCATGTATGGCTGGAAGACTATTTGGTCTAGATGCTGTGCTTCAATCTAGGTCATTAGCTGTAAGTATATCATCTTCCATAATATCGTTAATTTTCAGATGTGTCTGCAGTTGAGTCTTGAGGATAAAAAAATTCATTTGGCTCATATATTATTTTTCTATCAGCTTTGTTGTCACTTTATGACTGGAAGTTGGTCTGTGATTGAGTTGGTAGTAGCTGATAGCTGATCTCCTCTGAGTGCATCCTTGAATGGCTGACTGGCCTGGTATTATTGTTAGGAGTTTATCCAATGTACTTTTGGTTGGGAAAATGCAATGTCATAATGTCAACTCAAGAAGGTACATATTTGTGATGAATCATTTGTATATGATCCATTTTGATCCATTAGAGAGCCAATCTGATTTTGTGTAGCTAATTTTTCTTTAGCAAAGGTGAAATAGATTTAATATTTTACACTGTTCATTGTTCCCTTTGCTAAATTTCTTTTTCATGAGATAGTTTTAGGTCCAGTTTGATGTTTTTTTTTCTTTTCAATTGTATCTGCTGAGAGAGTTTTGGTTTTTTAGTTGTTTTGTTGGTTTGGTTCTGTTACACATTAGTATCTGTTTATCTCGTGGAATCAAGTGCTTGTGAGAATGGGTCAGTTTATATGGGGCATGCCTTCAACAGATCCTGATTCACTCTTCATACGGTAGCTTCATTCCCTTGTTAACATTGGAGTTCCCAATATGTGGAGACTAGTTTGTTTTGAGGATTTCAGTATCAGCTTCATTCCCCTTGGCCTTCCTGTAATTCAAGTTCATGCAGAATGAGTCATGTTTGATGTTATTTGTGTGTGTTGCCCTTTTGATAACTGTATAATGTTGTGGTTGGAAATAGCTGTGGGAATGACCTGAGCACAGTGAATGAAGTCTGTATTGGTGGTAAAGACAGACTAGGTTGGGTATGTATTTCCCCTAGTTGGATGGGTAATAATTTGTTGCATGAGGAAGTCTTTAGTGGTGTCAAGAAGAGCATTCATATCTCCTCTGTTCAGTTGTTTAATTTTTGGTTGGATGTAGCCCTCAGGTCGGCTGAAACTAGGAAAATTAAAGTTCTCTGCTAAAAGTACATTGGCCTGTGGTCTGGGCTCATTTGGGATTTGATTTATGAGCAAGAAAGCATCTTTGAAGTGATCTCCATAGTTAACTGCATCAGCAAGACAGTGGGTAATACCTATGATCAAATTGAGGTCAATCACATGCATTATTAGTGTATCACACACTGTATTGAAGTTGAAGAGGAGGACATTTGTTGCCAGGTCTTCTTGGATGAAAATCACTATTTCTCCTTGTTTCCATATTCTGTGGTCAGTTCTGAGTAGTATATAACATGACATATGTAATTCTGCATCCCCTGGTAGCAAAATTGGATGTAAGGGTAGTAGCTATGTGTATATAGTGGTGTGGGGCACAATCTAAAGCTGTGGGCGATTGCGGTCAACCATGTGGTTGACAGAATTGATGTGATGGGTGTGGACATGATCAACCACCTTGGAGGAGCCAGTGTCAGTGGAGACATAGTTTTATTTGGTGATGAAGGCAGGTAGAGATTGGTGGGGGATTGTACTGCTTACACCATTTAGGATAAAGATTTTTAGGTGGTGTTCAATGGTCAGTGGTGGACGGTAGATGGTGTTGGAAAGAGGAGCCCCCAATGTTGAAGAACAGGTTGAGCTGCTGTCAGTATACCTTGAAAGGAGATGTCAGGAGTGAGTTTGAAGGAGAGGTAGAAAGATGGATAAAGGAGGATATCCTTATCCCATGGAAGGAGGAAGCGAAGAGCAGAGTACTTCCACTAATGGCAGTGGGGCAGCCAACGAAGGACAAGGTCAGTTTGGTACTAGACTTTTGAGAGATGAATGGCTATGTATCATGTGGTGGTGAGGTAACTGACATCTGCAGAGAAGCATCGCATGAATGGAGATAGATGACGAGGGTGGCAACAATTGTTGACTTGACGTCAACAAACCTGCAGCTCCATGTGAATGAGAAACTGTGGCAATATTAGATGGTGTGATACAAGGGCCAGACATACTGCTTGACCAGACTATTTCAGGCTGAATTCTGCACCAAAGATCATGGTGACAGTGCTCAAATCTATCCCGGGAAAGGTGGACAAGGTAAAAAAGGCCACCACTTCCTATATAGATGACATCCTAGTAGACAAGACTGTTGTGTCTACTGCAAAGGTCATAAGTCACCTAAAGAGGTTCAGACTGACTGCAAAACTATTATAGCCAATGGTTGGAGGAGCTGCACTGGGGTTCAAGCTTCAAAGAGGCAAAACAGGTGTATTAGCGTTTTGAAGATGAAATGAGATTCTGGAGTTTTGTACCAGCATCAACAGATGAGAACTATTCTTGATGTGTGGGAGACTAGTGGGTCACTATTCAATCTCAGGGTGACTTTGACCAGCATGCAGCTACATCAAGAGACAAGCTGGGGCAAGCTAGGGCAAGCTAGGGCAAGCTAGGGCAAGCTGGGGACACAAAGTGGAAGAGAGGATGGTGGTGATAATGCAGGAGATCCTAGAGAGGGTAAGAGCAGAAGACCCAGTATGAAGAAGCTTATAAGTGCTCAAATTGAAGAATAGGACTATATAGTGCAATGCTAGCAGCATAGCGATACGGGTTGTCCTGGAAATTGGAGGTGTTGGAGTGGAGGATGCAGCCTGGCTCCAAAAAGCAGATGATTACAACCACATCAACATGGCTGAGTTGGATGCACTGCTGAAGAGGGTGAATCTGGCCCTGAGATGGGGGCTGCACTCTATTGAAATCTGAACTGTTTCAGCTACTGTGCTTGGGTGGGCAGGATCAGTGATCCCTAATGAAAAGAGAGTTTGAACCAAAGGGGCTGCAGAGATGTTAGTAAAGTGCTGTCGAGGGGTTTTGGGAGAGCTGGCTGCCGAATTTGGTTTGAAGCATCTCACTAATGGAAGCGGTATTTTAGTACAGTATATCACACCGATCAGGACAGGCTGACGAATCTGTGCCACGCATAGTGATATTCAGGTATAAATGGTGGCAGAATGCCTTGTGGAAGAGAGAAGACTTGCATTTGTGCAGGTAGATGAAGTCTGGGTCAAGCCCCCAAAGGCATGCTGCATATCTGAGTAGAACAGAGGAACAGTGACGGCTGTTAATTCCAAAAATAATGTTTCTGTGGATGGAATGCCATGTCACATCTTGGATGTTTGTCAGATGGCAAAGGTAGAGGAGAGGAAGTGAGTGGCACTCCATCCTTGCAGAGATCACAGTGAGTGAGACATCCACCTGGGTGGATGATAGATTTCAACATGGACTGAAGTGAGGAGGTGATCTTTGAGATCAGAGGTGCTTGTGGGGATGAGGTGAACTGGAAAGAAAGGGCAGTGATGTCAACAGCCAAAGGACCCCACTGGAAGAGGAAGTGGGAGTGACAAAGTGAGGGAAGTAGGACCAGTGTGGTCCTCTTTGGTCTTGAGGCAGTCATGGTGAACAGACACCTGTGGACACATGGGTGAGACAGGGCTTTAGCAGTAGTTACTAGTGATAGGTGAAATGAGTAGGGCATGTCTTGGATTTAACACAGCTGGACAACTGACACTGAGAAGCAGATGAACCGTATTTTGTTCCTCACATTACAGTTCCCTCATCCTACAAAGTCAATAATTACTTTCCTAGCTACCTTGCCTAATTAATTGTAATGAAAAGATAAGAGCTTTGTTGAGGAGAATGGAAGTAATAGATGAGTAATAGTGTGAGGTATCTATTCGCATAAATTTAGTAAGTTTTATATTTTTATGTCCTTAAACCAATTGATTACTTTGAAGGAGGATTATGACTACAAATTTAGTACAGATTTCCCTATAAGCACAGGTATAATATGACCAATAATTTGTTAGCTTATTCTACCTGTCTGACATAGATGGGCATATGAACCTGCTCACAAAATTAGCTTTGTGATCTTTAAAGTTTATGTGAGTTGTTTTAGGCAAATAAAGCTCTGTTCTATTCCCCAACTTAAGTCCACTAATGATATTTCCTAACGTTATACAGATTAGAAATAGAAGTTCATTTATAGTCTTTGTGAAGTTCCTTATTTATAAGAGTTCTGTAAGAGTCAAAAGCAAGGTTGTTTAAGCTACTAGTTTTGTTCATGTTCACAAGAATTTCAGATTTCTGATTACGTCTTTTATATGGTATGCAATTTTCTCAAGTGTTCAATGTATTTTATTGAGTAGTGATTGAATTTTATGCTTTGATGTTTAACAGATCCTCTTCAAAATCTACAAGGTATGGGGCTATCTGATGGGTTTCTGCAGGATTTAAACACTCACATCAGGTTCTGATTTTTATTGACTAATCTATCATTTAGCTATGTATGATCAAAATAATAGGCTCTCCAATGCATAAGACTTATGAAGGTCTAAGTATTCTTTCCTAGATGGAGCAGAGAAGTCCTTTGGATAGCTAACTGTTCCATTAACTTATTGATTAATTGATTAATTAATCAATTGATTATGCATACAAACCATTGTGTGATATTCTTCAACCCATTCAAAACGTTTGTAAGTGAATGAAGTTATCTAACCTTATAATTCTTCATTCTTTATCTGATTGCTATTATACACTGTGATTAATGTACCAACAATTAATTGGTGAATAACCTTGGATTTACAGTTTGTGCCTGTTGACCAGCATATTTAAACTATATGGATGTGTATAATCCTGAATGGACATTCTGGTAGCCAGGTTTATTGTATGGACTACTAATCGAAGTATTCATCTGGATTCCTTCAATCCTATTTTCATTTTATTACACACACACACACACGCACCACACACACATACAGACACACGCACATTTAAAACAACTGGATCAAACTATTTTAAATAATACATATAATTCCTACTAAATGTGTTTGTTGGGTGTCCTTTTCTTTCATTTGTCCTATCATCATCACCATATATATATATATATATATATATATATATATATATATATACATACATACACATATATAATTCTTTTATTCTTTTTAGTCATTTGACTGCAGCTTTGTTGGAGCACCACCTTGAGGGATTCTTATTCTTTGTAAGTCTTGTATTAGGTTGTCAGGTATGAAATTTGTAGAAAAGAAAAAAAATAGTTTGCTAATGTTTTATAAATATAAGGAATAGTTTTATTCATTAAAGTATGCCTCCATATTGTCAATACACTTTTGTCATTTCAGTGGTAGCTTGTCCACCTTGGAACTGTAAAAGCCTGGCAATTTAGAGTTACTATAATCTTGCAAGGCCTGTTTTACAGTATTTTCGGAATTAAATTTTTTCCTATCAAAAAATTATCCAAATTCTGGAAGAAGTGGTAGTCAGTGGGGGCAAGATCAGGTGAGTATGGTGGATCATGAAGAACTTCCAACTCCAACTCCTGTAGTTTCACCAATGTCATTTTTATATGTATGGTCTGGCATTGTCTTAGAATAAAATAGGAGTGGATCTGTTGACCAATCTAGGCTGTTTTTTTTATGTAAGTTTCAGCATCATTTGGTCCAGTTGGCTGCAGTATACTTTGGCTGTGATTGATGAGCCAGGTTTAATGAAATCATAATGAATCACACCTACACCAGACCACCAAACACACACCATCAACTCGTCTTTATCCAACCATTGTAGTGAATGTTTACAGTTGTTGTATAGGATCCATTTCTCATCACATGTTACAATTCGATTAAAAAATGATTCATTTTTGTGACAAGGATGTAGTATAATCCAGGCTTCCAAATGTTGCTGTGTCTGATTTTCATTGAGTTCATGTGGAACCCACTTATCCAAATTTTTCACTTTACTGATTTGAGTCAATATTGTTTGCTTGCTAACACCAAACAACAACAACAATAATTCAGAGGCACTTTGAGATGGATCTGACTTGACGGTGGCTTTCGGTTCGTCATTATCCACCTTTGTTTCTGGTTGACCGTGTTGCTCATTTGTGTGGTCAAAGTTACCAGAATAAAATTTTGCAAACCAATTTAATACTGTCTGTTGTGCAATAACATTAGAATGAAATATTCCATTAATGTTTTGAGCTGTCTGTGATGCTATATTTCCAAGAAATAACTCCTATTTCAAAACTGTACGAATTTCAGACCTATCAATCTCTAAACAAAAATAGCAAAAACCAATTTATGAATACTTTATAAAGTGCAAAATGAGTTAGAATAAAGAAATAGATGTGTTAGCTTTCTAACAAAACATAAAGATTGTCAAAATATAATAATGGCAGAAAATGAGCAGCTGTCAAAGTTTACCACATACCTTACTATAAATTTCATACTTGACGACCTAATACTTATTTTATCGGTCTCTTTTACCAAACTTCTAAGTTACAGGAACATAAACACACCAGCATCGGTTTTCAAGCGATGGCAGGGGGACAAATAGACATACATACATACATACATACAT
>NC_142955.1:7911653-7934153 GCF_046866305.1 Octopus bimaculoides
TAAAAGTATATTGCTCACACTGTATGTGCGTGTGTGTGTGTGTGTGTGTGTGTGTGTGTGTGTGTGTGTGTGCATGCATATGATTTTAAAAAGGTATGTAAAGGATAATTTATTTTAATGGGATACTTTTTTGTTAGTAAATGTATTTTTCTTATGTGCATGTGTACATGCACGGACTTACTTAATGCTGGGTGGGGTTAAAGATTTAAATAATAAATTCTTTGTTGTTGTTGCTTAAATCTCAGCAATTAATCATCACATCATCATTCCATAAAATGTGTTTATTGGGAGAAAAATATTGAAAAAAATAATATGTCAGAATGACAAAGAAACAAAGAAGATATCCAGTGGTCGTGGTATGTTCAAGAAACTACAGCTAAATCTCCCTTAATTCACCTTTCCATCTGAAAATTATTTTGATATAAACGAGAACAAATTGTAGATTCAGTATGTCTGTAAATTTTTCTTTTAGTCATAGTTTTAACAATGATTAAAAGAAAAATTTTGAAAAAAAATTGAAATTTTAGGATCTGTTTTTAAAGCAATTTTTAAAAAAATATCACTATTGTTTTTTAAACTACGTTTCATTTTCATTTTCCAGAAAAATGGATATTCTTTAATGAAATTTTCTACAAATACTTTTCAGTGCATGTAAATTACAATTATATTGGAATTTGATGTGAAAAGGAAAATAATGAGCACACAAACTTACATACAATATTTTTTAAAATTTCACGTTTCATTTTGAAGCTATGTGTATGTGTAGGAGCTCACCAAATCTTTCATATTAAATTCTGATGTAATCATAATCTACACACTCTGAATGGTATTTATAGAAAATTTCATAAAAAATTATCCATTTTTGCAAAAGTTATGAGTAAAGAGATTCATCACATGTGAATTTTACGAAACTACTTAGCCACACTCGTAAAACTTTTCTCACATATTCTTATATAATCGGAATCTACACCATCTGAAGAGTATTCATTGAAAATTTCATGAAAAAGTAACTACCTTCCTAGAGGTTTTGAGACCACAAATTTGGGTGTGGGGACACATTTGTGTAGGAATGCGGAAGTGGGATTGTAATGATGTTTACTGATTGCCATCGTCTTTAAGTGCATAGTGGAAACAAAAAAAAACCCCTCAAACAATGGTCAAAATCGGTACTGAGTGGGAAAGTGGGGTTTGAAAAAAATAATAAATTTTCAAAAAAATTTTTTTTTTACCTAAAAGGCATCTCCCATGTTTTGAAGTGTGAAGTGCAAGGAAAAAAAATTGGACAGAATCAGACCAAAAGTGGGTAGGGAGAATTCATAAGTTTCTAGACATTTTTTTTCATAAAACACTTACTCCTGTCATTTGCCAGGGTGTGATGAAAAACAGCTTTGAAAAATCTTTGTCAAAGTGGAGATAATCCAACTTAGATGGATGTGTTATTCAGAAGATCCTTGGTGGACTTTTGGAATAGCACAGCAACATAGCAATATTGTGAAAATTATCCAGCAATGACAGGATACTCAGCTAGTATGTGTGTTTGTGTGTATATATATATATATATATATATATATATGTAAAATACATACATACACACATATATATATATATATGATACGCACACATATATACACCAAATAAATTGAGACCAATTTTAAGCAGTTGATTTAGTGGGTTTAACATTTCATTTCTTGACAAAACCTTGCTTGCCTAAAAATCTAATTGTCCTCTTTATTTTTCAGGTAAATAGTGAACTGATTTGACTAAAGAAAGTCATGCAACAACAGAATCGTTCCGCTATTGTTGTTCTGGTGCATGCCAGACACACTGCCAATAAAATTGTTAAGTTGATGAAATTTCCAAACGCAATAGTTTATCGTGTGTATAAATAATTTAAAGAAGTGGAAAAAATTGATAGAAAAGAACAGAAGACTTGAAGTGATTCCAAATGCAATCCAATGTTTCTCACTGGCCTCAAATGCTTGGTTGAAGCCAACCCATCCACATCCATAACAACTCTTGCAAAGAAATGCAATGAATCCCTTTCCACAGTGTCTAGAGCTGTGAACAGGAACCTTGGCATGACTACCTATGTTTGACGATGCCGTCACCTCCTAAAGCAATCAGAGCCAAGAGATGCTCAAAGCTTCTATCATTTATCAAGCATCAAAGTGCATGAAAATCTCCCATGTTTGTGAATGAGAAGTTCACTGTGGATACTGAGGTGAATCACAGAAATTCTTGAATGATTGCATAAAATTCTTCTGATGTCCCCCTTGTGTTTGAGACTAAGAATCCTGCTTCTATGATGGTATTTGGAGCCATGGCGAGTGATGGAAGTGTCATGGATCCACACTTCATTGAGTCTAGCTTGAAGATCAGCACAAAGGAGTTTCTGGATATCCTGAAGAACTCTCTGTTACCTTGGATGGAGCAGAAGTTTGGGCTTGACAATGTGGAGCTTATCCAGGATTCTGTATCATGCCATGGGTCAAAAGCAACACAGACCTTCCTTGGTGAGAAGGTGCCAGTTTTTGTGGGGGGCCAACATCTGGCCTAGATATCAATCTTCTTGATTACTTTTTGTGGAATGTACTTCAAACAAGGACCAATGTTTCAGCACACTTGAGTCAACAGTTTGAAGACCTGCATCCTGCATGTGACATGCAAAATCAAAAAGGCGGAAGTTGTAGCAACTGCAGAAAAATTTTGTTCTCATGTGGAGGCAGTATTTGCCCAAAAGGGCGGCCATATCGAGTGATAAATGTTTTTGTTGTAATAAATGTTAAATTAAAATCATGTCTACAGCCATTATTTTAGTATTTATAACCAATTTTATGCTTCATAAAAATTGTCTCAATTTATCTGCAAGACCCTGTGTATACACACACATACACACACACACACACACACACACACACACACACACATACCCATGCCTAAACACACATGCACACATATTATATCCACACACATACACACTTTCTCTCTCTCACACACCCACACCCACACAGACATTGTTGTTTCACTACATGTGTATGGCTTTTTTCCATCACTCACTCACGACCACCAAGCTACTACTCACGCTAATAGCAATGCAGACAATATTGCTAGCACCATCACAAATAACATCACTATCACTATCACCAACATCATGACCATCATCATCAACATCACCACCATCTCCTCTGTATAAACAATGAACAGCTGTTTCAACAATATCTTGGACACCGTGTTGAAACTCAATCACTAATACATTGAATGTCAAAACTGTAATATTCACTGACACAGACGTATGCACACACACACACACACACACACACACACACACACACACGTAAACACCCACGTAAACTCATACTCACATACAATCAGTGTGTATTGTGTGTATATGTGTATGTGTGTAATATTCATCTTTTATCTTTTACTTGTTTCAGTCATTAGACTGTGGCCATGCTGGGGCACCGCCTTGAAGAATTTTTAGTCAAGTGAATCAACATCACTACTTTTTTGCCTTTTTTTTAAAGCTTGATACTTATTCTATTAGTCTCTTTTGCTGAACTGCTAAGTTATAAAGATTGGAAACAGTTGTCAAGCAATGGTGGAAGACACACACACATACACACACACACACACACTCACACACACAGACACATACACACACACTCACACACATATACACACACGACAAGACTCTTTCATTGTCCATCTTCCAAATTCACTCACAAAGCTTTGGTTGGCCCAAGGCTATAGTAGAAGACCCTTACCTGGAACCATAGGGTTGGGAAGCAAACTTCTTACCACGTAGCCATGTATGTATTATATGTTGTGTGTACAGTTTGATGTTCAACTCCTGCAGCCAAATTTAGAGCTCCATGTAGATTATCATCATCCAGTCTGCTTCTGTTATAGTAGTTGGTATTTTGAGTTCTTGAGTGAAACACCTCATTTACCTGTACAGGTAAAGTTGATTTGATGGAGGGAGTGAGCTTATGGAGTACACAAACATTTGATCACTGTGTGGTTGTTTGGCATGAGATTGCAGAACCCTCATCTGAAGATGGGAGAGTCCATATATTCTTTTACTTGTTTCAGTTGTTTGACTGTGGCCTTGCTGGAGCACCACCTTAAAGGGTTTTAGTCATAAAAATCGACCCCAGGACTTATTCTTTATAAGCTTAGTATTTATTCTATCGACTTTTTGCCGAACCACTAAGTTACGGGGGACATAAACACATCAGCATTGGTTGTCAAGCAATGGTGGAGGAACAAACGCAGACACACGCACACACATGCACACACACACACACACACACACACACACACACACACACACACACACACACACACACACACACACACACACACACACATACATATATATATATATATATATATATATACGATGGTCTTCTTTCAGTTTCCATCTACCAAATCCACTCACAAGGCTTCCGTTGGCCTGCAGCTGTAGTAGAAGACATTGCCCAAGGTGCCACACAATGGGACTGAACCCAGAACCATGTGGTTGGGAAGCAAATTTCTTACCACACAGCCACAGCTGTACCTATATATATATATATATATATATATATATATATATACATACACATACATGTGTGTGTGTGTGTGTGTGTATGTATCATCATTATTATCATCATCATTTAGTGTCTGTTTCCCCTGTAACTTAGCAGCTCAGCAAATAAGACTGAGAGTTTGACTGGAGCTGGTGAGCCAGAAAGCTGCACCAGGCTCCAGTCTTTCTTGGCTTGCTTTCTACGGCTGGATGCCCTTCCTAATGGCAATCACTCTACAGATTATACTGAGTGCCTTTCACATTTCACCAGCATGGGTGCCTTTTATGGGTCACCGGCATGATATATATATGCATATGTCTATCTTGTTCTCTATCAAGACTCTTGTCTCTTCATCACTCACAGCACACTCTCCTCCAAGTTATCTCTTTTGCCATCTAGCACCCCTTTCTTATCTTTATCTTACTCCTCACAATTATACCTCTAAAATGCCCTCTGGCCTTTCTTCCATTTGCTGCACCTACCCAGTTCCATGCCAACCATCCCACTTTCTCCACCACCCCATTTATGATACTTTTGTAGCATTCATACTCTGCTCTTCCTTTTCTTCCCAGTTTTATGAACCCACCAGCATCTACTTCTCACCCCTCTCTCTCTCTGCCTCCCCTCCACAACTTCTCCCAATCCTCAACTCTCCTCATCTTTTTCTCCTCTGACCTACAACCCAACAGGACCATTGCCTTTGTTGTCAAGATATATATAACACAAAAACAGAGCCTGAAAGACTGCTTTAGGACATACAGCATATTTTGTAAATATGCCTGTTCAAGTATCATAAAAGCATGAAACTATTAGTAGCTCTTTTGGTTGTGTATTAAACTGATATTTATCTCTTACTGGATGGAATACTTTTTCAGTTGACTCTACCTGTACTGGATCTGTAAACTATATATACATATATATATATATAAATTATAATACAGGGTATCAAGAGGTACCACCACGCTGAAAAAATAGCAGTCAAATCCTGACTCTAAAACCACAATAAATGTCCGCATAGCATGAGTAGCGAAGACGAAGACCAAATAAACCAGTAAAATTACAAGATAATTCCAAATCCTGGATTTCTGGCTTTGCATAAATAATAATGCTTTGCCTTCATCAGTGGAATATACTCAAGTACATAAATACAAATACATGTATATAAACAGTATACTTACATATATATGCACGTATGCACACGCTACTCATGCTATGCGGACATTTATTGTGGTTTTGGAGTCAGGATTTGACTGCTATTTTTTCAGCGTGGTGGTATCTCTTGATACCCTGTATTATAATTTTAAATAATTATTACCTTTGATGGTTTTTATTCCCATGCTGACCACTTGATAAGATCAATATTTTAAATATCGATCTTATCCTTATTTATATATATATATATATATATATATACATTATATATATGTATGTATGTATATATATATATATATATATATATATATATATATATATATATAGCACCCACTACACTCTTTGAGTGGTTGGCATTAGGAAGGGCATCCAGCTGTAGAAACTCTGCCAAATTAGATTGGAGCCTGGTGTTGCCATCCGGTTTCACCAGTCCTCAGTCAAATCGTCCAACCCATGCTAGCATGGAAAGCGGACGTTAAACGATGATGATGATGATGATGATGATATATATATATAAAACTGTTAACTGGTGTTTTTGGGTGATTGCAGTCCCTGTCAATACACATTTAACTACAGCATTAGAGCTTTTTAGCTCTTATTTCTAGCAATGTAGGTCTTCTAACATCTTAGTCATATTTAGTGAGAATTGTAGTTTTCATTTTTGATAACACATTGCACATGGTTGTCTATATTAATTTTATATATATATATATATATATATATATATATATATATATATATATAAGGTCGTCAAGTATGAAATTTGTAGAAAAGAAAAAGAAGTTTACTGATGTCTTATAAATACAAGAAATACTTTTATTCATTAAAGTATGCCCCCATATTGTCAATACACTTTTGTCATTTCAGCAGTAGCTCGTCCAGCCTGGCACTGTAAAAGCCTGGCAATCTAGAGTCAATGAAATCTTGGAAGGCCTGTTTTACAGCATCACCAGAATTAATTTTTTTTTCCTATCAAAAAGTTATCCAAATTCTGGAAGAAGTGGTAGTCAGTGGGGGCAAGATCAGGTGAGTATGGTGGATCATGAAGAACTACCAACTACAAATCCTGTAGTTTCGCCAATGTTATTTTTGCGATGTGTGGTCTGGCATTGTCTTGCAATAAAATAGGAGTGGATCTGTTAACTAATCTAGGCTGTTTTTTTTTATGTAAGTTTCTGCATCATTTGGTTTAGTTAGCTGCAGTATACTTCAGTCGTGATTGATGAGCCAGGTTTAATGAAATCATAATGGATCACACTTGTGCCAGACCACCAAACATACACCATCAGCTTATTTTGATTAAATTTTGCTTTTTGGACTGTGTTTTGGTGGCTCGTCTTTATCCAACCAACGTGGTGAATGTTTACAGTTGTTGTATTGGATCCATTTCTCATCACATGTTACAATTCAATTCAAAAATGATTCGTTTTCATGACAAGAAAGTAGCATAATGGAAGCTTCCAAACGTTGCTGTTTCTGAATTTCATTGAGTTCATGTAGAACCCACTTATCCAACTTTTTCACTTTACCGATTTGAATGAGGGGAGTCAATATTGTCTGCTTGCTAACACCAAGCATACTGAACATTTTTTATATCCGTTAATATAGAGTCAGGATTTAGAGAGAATTTTCCATCTCTTTGTCTGGAACTTAAAGTTTCCAGATAAAATAATCTTAATATAGATAAAGGAACTGAGTATCTGGTCAAGAAAGGAGCATTTATTTCACTGAACAATCATAAACCTGACTTCCATAATAGAAGAAAGTGTAAGCTAATTACTCCGGCTAAGACTGAACTAGGTTTAGCGAGAAAAAATATTTTAAGACATTAACAACAAAATTAAGGTATTGCCAATCCTGTTGATATGGACTAACAGTTTCTGAATGATATCTTAGTTCAAATCCATCCACAATAACAATAAAGTGAAATTCACAATTTGATATTGTAGATTTCTATCCATCAATACCTGAACTACTCCTGTATAATACATTAGAGTTTGCATGTTCATTTATAATCATAGTAAGAAATACTACTTATTATGCATGCACATAAGACATAGTTATTCAGTAACAAATCTATTTGGTCCAAAAATGTGAACTATTTGATGTCCCAATGGGTTCATATAATAGCATGGATATATGCAATTTAGTTGGCGAGTGGCTGTGTGGTAAGTAGCTTGCTTACCGAGGGGACGTGTTTTTTGTCGCTCCTGTTGTCACGTCGCAAAGGATTTAATTTTTACCCGCAAAGTGACGTCTGCAGCGGAGCCAGGATCAAATCGGGCCAGAGTACCAGTGTGGCCTGAAAATTTGTTATTCTGCCTGGAACTTTATATTTTATTTATTCTTTCTGAACTGTTGTATTTCCTTTCTCCTTCTTTTATGAACTTTTTTAGTACAAACTGTTTATTTTATTTCTTCTGCTTTTTTGAACTGTTTTCTCTTTTTGCATGTTTTTAAAATTTTTCGTTGTTTAATTTTTGTGTGGACATTTTTATCATGGCAGAGAACATAAAGAAAAATAAGGCCACTGCTGTGGAGTGGGAGATTATCCCACCCAAGAAGTGGTTAAATGATTTGAGGGAAAGAACGGTGGTGTTACGAACCTACTCTAGGTTACTCGACACCATTACAGTCTTTCCCAAAATTGAAATTGAAAAAGAGTTGGCAGAATATCTGCCAACTATTAAGTTTATGGCAAGGGGTGTAAAATACGCAACGGTTAGGTTGCTATTTGACACCCCTGAGGTGGCTCGCATGTTTGCGAGCCAGCCCTTAGAAGGGGAAAAAATTCTGTTTCTTCCCACATACTGTGGGAAGAAATTAACTAGAGTTTGGATCTGTGGGCTGCCACCTGGTATAGAACCTGATTGGATAGAGGATACTATCCGACGGGGTCTGGGTGGCAGTGGAGCCAAGCTCTTAAATGTGAAAATTTTACCCACAGCTGATTGGGTTGGGGCAAAAGCGGTTTTGACCCTGTGGACCCAATCAGCCAAGGATCTGGTATTTCCGGATTTTTTGAGGATGGCCGGCCATAGATATCCGGTAATTCTTGAGGGACGTAAACCAAAGTGCCACCGGTGTCTGAAGCCCGGTCATATCAAGAAAGACTGTCCCCAGGACCAGAGTAAGGTCCTGGAACAGTTAACAAATGTTGTTCCCCCCACTCCCCCAGTAGAGGGAGAGACGGAGAAAGTTGTGGAGGCACCCGCCTCCACGAAAAGAAAAAGAAAGGTGAGAAACAATGGTTGCTCACCAGTTGAAACAGAGGTTGAGGGGGAGGTGAAGATCCCCTTGGGTGTGCCGAGGGAGGCCCCCAATCCCCGAAACCTCTAAAAAGAAAAAGAGAAAAAAGAGAAATGGCAAGCGGCCGGCGGACGTTTATGTGCCGTGGACGTTTATGTGCCGCGGACCGAACCAGTAACCCCTCCGGAAGGAAATGTGCCATCGGAGAGGGAGACTCTGTCAGCGGGAATTGTGCCGCTGGCAGGACAAAACTGAATTGTTTTGTATTATGATTCATTGTAATTATAAATATGTTTATTTATTTTGAACAAATGTACTGTAAAGTAAGAGTTTTATAGCCTCAAATTATGAATTTATAAAAGAACATTGATCTAGAGAAGCAGAGTTCAGCGGGCGGCTCCTGTCTTCTCCCATTAATACCATATTAATCACCATTCATCTCATCTCATTAATGTCTTTGTCCAGACCGTAGCTACTCTCTGTGTACTACCTTTATGGCAAATTAAAAAATGAAATAAAGTAGCTTGCTTACCAACCACATGGTTCCGGGTTCAGTCGCACTGTGTGGCACCATGGGCAAGTGTCTTTGGTCGGCCTTGGGCTAACCAAAGCCTTGTGAGTGGATTTGGTAGACGGAAACTGAAAGAAGCCCGTCGTATATATGTATATATATATATATATGCGTTTGTGTGTCTGTGTGTCTGTGTTTGTCCCCCAAACATCGCTTGACAACTGATGCTGGTGTGTTTACGTCCCCGTAACTTAGCGGTTCGGCAAAAGAGACCGATAGAATAAGTACTAGGCTTACAAAGAATAAGTCCTGGGGTCGATTTGCTTGACTAAAAAGGTGGTGCTCCAGCATGGCCACAGTCAAATGACTGAAACAAGTAAAAGAGTAAACGAGTATATATTGAAGCATCTTAATTCAAAATTTCCTAACCATAGCATTAGTACATTCTGCGGCAATGCTTTAGCAGAATCACACAATTGTGATAGTCATGCTATGGGTTCCTTTATAAAGCAATTATTTAATTAATTTCTACCTTCAGCTCTTTAGAACTTAAAATATCTATTGATACCAATCTAACCAAAACTGACTTTTTAAATGTTTCCTTAGATCTTAAAACTAATTCATATAAACCCTTTCGTGAACCTAATGAGAACCTTAAATATATTAATAAACATTCCTGTCAACAATCTATTATATTTAAAATCTTAAGTCTAAATATTAGCTGTAGGATCACATGCTTTTCTTCTAAAGAAATATTTGCAAAGGCTGCTCCATATCATAAATCCTACAGGATAGTGGCTTTACTGATAACACCTTCTACAACTCCCCCCACCTCTTCTATCATCTAGTTGTAAGAATAGGTCTTGGAAAGATTTATGGTTTACATCCCCTTTCTCCCTTAATGTTAAGACAGATGTAGGTAGAAGCTTCTTGCACTTAGTAGAAATCCACTTCCCTAGAACCCATAAATATAATAAAATCTTTTACAGACACGCAATAAAAGTTACCTTTTCTTGTCCTTCTAATTTTAAGTCATATATCAATAAGTAACAGATTACTGGATGCACAGGCAGAGACAAGTATAACTGTCCTCTAGGACAAAAGTATGATATATCTTCCATTGTTTATGAAGCACAGATTTCAGCAAATTATGACAATGGTCATACAATATCAAATGTTATATCAGAGCCATGGAA
Organism: Octopus bimaculoides; assembly: GCF_046866305.1. Taxonomy (NCBI): domain Eukaryota; kingdom Metazoa; phylum Mollusca; class Cephalopoda; order Octopoda; family Octopodidae; genus Octopus; species Octopus bimaculoides. The sequence goes on from NC_142955.1 coordinate 7,922,333, forward strand.
GGGAAATTTAAATTTTGGAATTTTGGTACTGTGATAAGAGACATTCAACAATCCTTTAGGCTTTAATCTGGAAATTTGAAGATGACAGGACCAATTTTGATATCAAATGGAAAATACTCTCAAAATCCAGTCCCTATATTAATGGCTCTAAAAAATGTTCAGTGTGTTTGCTTGAAAAACTGTATCTATTAAAACTCTTGAGAACTTCCAACAAATACATAAATTCAAGGAATGAGATTTTTTTCTTTATATCCCCATTTCAAAAAATACATCTTGCCAGAATTTAAAAGTAGACCAACAGACACCTAGTATACCATTACCATCTGGTTTATATCTGCTTGATGTTGAATTGTTGTAACATTTGTTATCTCCCTTATGTTTTTCCTTTATGTCTTCTTTACAAGCATCTCTTGTTTAGATGTTAACTGTTCAAAAGACAATTGACAAACGATCTTGCTTTCAGCTTAATAAATAGGTGAATAAATTATCATTTTGACCACAAAATCCAGAGTAGCTATAATTGCAAGATTTTTGGGTTTTAATTTAAGATGATATATATATACACACACACAATAATACATATATACATACATATCAATTTAATACACATACTGAAAGAGCTACTGATAGTCTCATTCTTTTATGATACTTTAACTTGGCTATGTTTATGTGTGAGATATATCTTTAAAAAAAAAGGAAGCTGGACAGCGAGAAAATAAGAAAGGAACAAGAAAGAAAACGTGAAGAAGGTTGATGCAGAAAATGGAATGAGAAGGAAGAAATGAAAGAAAGACAACTAAGATCCCTGTCCTCTCTGATGCAGAAACCACAATTAATGTAACTGGTATAGAATAAAATAACAGAAAATATGTCACAGTCTGCAAGACAGCAATGCAATCCAGATCAGGTGGTCTCCTCTTGTTCAACAAAAGAAGCCTATCCATGTAGGATAGGTTTTCAACAAAAGAAGCCTATCCTAAAAGTTTCAGATTTGGAATTAAGCAGTGTGTTGGAATTCTTGGATCTAAGAAAAATATGAGCTCTTTGTGCTATGCATAAGTTGCATTTCTTAGATCCATTAATATATGGCTTCAATTTTTCAACAGTTCTTCACTTGGTTGTATTTGGTGTGGAGTTCATCTTCAAACTCCATGCCAGAAAGAAGATAGGTGGTTTGCATAACGTTTTTTGAAATTGCCTTCACATGACTCAATATAATTCTTGAAGTTTTGCACTTACGTCTACCTCATATATGTTGGATTTTATCATACAAGTAGGCAAGATTCAGGGTCTCAACAGTTACAACTGCGAGTGGGCTCTTGGTGATTTTCACAAGTTATAATGTTCACCATATTGGGGCAGCAGCTGTAAGATATTTCAAAAAGTTAGTTCACAACCCCACTGACCAGACTGTGGTATGCATGCATTTTACACATACTTGTCTACAGCAAGAAATTTTCTCCAAGACTAAATAAAGTGAATGACTTTATTATGGGTTCGAATATGCTTAAAGCATATTTGAACTGGTAACAAATTTGTGTCTATACATATGAGGTTGTAGAGTTCTTGTATGAGCATGTGTGTGTGTGTGTGTGCATGTGTATATTAGTAACTTTTCCTGAGAATTTAGGGTACCTTACATTGAAATATTGAAATACAAGGTAATAGCACTCACCATCGACCTGTATTATTCTCCTTTAAGTATTCAGATTACTCCATGAAATGTCATGCTTATTTATTCACATCATTTTGAATTAATTATGTATTATCTTGTAACGTTGAGATTTTGCTGATGTAGTTGTTTCTTTTTAAAATGACATTCTAGGGTAGGCATGAGAGGTCAGATCTGGCCAGTTTAAACATAAAACAAGTAGAATATTTAGGCTGAGATTGGCTGGTTTAAATGCTAAAGAGTTAATTTTATATAACTTGCATTTAAAACATGTCTGTATACATATATATATCACCATCATCATCATTGTTAAATGTCCATCTTCCATGCACGCGTGGTAGGATGGTTGTTAGTAGCTGGCCAGGTAGCAGATTAACCCAGGCTACTGTGTCTGTTTTGGTAAAGTTTTTATGGCTGGATGCCCTTCCTACACCAACCACTCTTCAGGGTGGACTGAGTGCGTTTTACTAGCACAAGCGAGGTCATTTTTGGCATGATTTTTACAACTGGATGTCCTTCCAAATGCCAGCCATTCTACAGTGTGGACTTGAGAAGGGGAGTGAGAGGTACGAGAAAGAAGACAGAAACAGGTGTGCTGCTGTAGAGGAGATACTTGACGACCTAGCCAGAGGGAAGAGCAAGGGAAAGAGTGAGAGAGAGAGAGAGTGGGAAACAGAAAAAGTGCAAGGGAGAACAGGAGAGAGATGGTGGTGAAGTGCCAGGGAACACTCACAAGTAAGAAGGATCAGAGCATATGTGGGATGGTAGAGTGAGGAAGAGAGAGAGAGAGGTAAATGGTGACAATTGCTAGGGCATACCCTGAAGGTATGGAGGTCAAAATATACGTGGCCAAGTATTGCCAAGAAGGTACAAGTAGGGAGTTGGGGTTGCAATGACTGGTGAAAACCTGGGTAGAAAGATGAGGTGGAGGAGCAACGATACAGTAAGCAGGGCAGGGAAGGGCAGGGAAGGGCAGGGAAGAGGAGACAATTATAGTGTATGAAGAGGAAACTTGAGGAAGAGAAAGATGCAGTTTAGAAGAGATGTAGTTTGGTTTCTGTTCAGTTTTTGTTGACACTAAACTTCAAGCACTCAAGTGGTTAACTTCAATTTGTCTCTTGCATATGTATACTCAGTAGATACTTCCTACTTTAATGTGAACTTGCCATGAGACAGGTTGTATTTCATGTGCTTGGGATCATCCTTAAAAACAGAGCCAAATAAACATTATTTACACTTCATGCAATTTCATTTTAAAAAAGACAAAACAAAAAGCAGTGGAAATCTGCAGGAAGATATGCACTGTGTATGGAGAGAATGCTATTATGGAACAAGTGTATCAGTAGTTTTCAAAATTTCAATTGGGAAGTTTTTCAGTCCTCACTCTGGCTGGCCATCTAAGTTTAACAGTGATAAAATAAAAAAGTTAGTTAATACCAACCTCCATTATATGGCCAGGATGATGAGATATTCTCCACATATCGAAACTGTGTGTTGAAAATCTTCTGCATCAACTTGGTTATATCAACAGGTTCAGTGTTTGGATCCCAACTATTTTCCATTTGCAATTTGTTGTAGAAATGTTAAAAAAAGAAATCGATCCTTTTTTGACGAGAATGGTGATAGGAGATGAGCAATGTATCATTCTTAACAATGGGAAGTGCAAACCATCATAGAGGAAGTGCAGCAAACCACCACAAACAAACTCTGTAGCAGGACTTCAATTAAAGAAAGTTATGCTTTCAATTTGGCTGGATTGGAACTGTGATGTCTTTTATGAGCTTCTTCCCATGAACAGGACCATCAATTTAGATGCAGACTGTGATAAGCTGGACAAATTAAATTCAGTGATCCACTAGAAGTGTCCAGCCTTAATCGTTTGAAACACAAGACTGAAACCATACCAAGTGGTACTATTCCATCACCATTGGATTAAAAAATTCAAAGTCACCAGAAGAGAAAAGGAAGAAATCAAATGACAGGAGAGAAAGGTTCAACAAAATCAACCTCATCCTCCATCAACATTACCATGCAGTCAATGCCATCAACTCTTCTATGCAAGGATTGGTCTATATCAGGGGTTCTCAACCATTTCTTACTTATAGACTCCTTTGATTACTATTTTACTTGTATGCCGCCACCATTATAGCCATTCAATGCTTAAAAAATATTATTAGAGCTTCTCAAAACTTGTTAAAATATTTTGTGTATTGTAGATGTATAACCAATTTATTGTGCATAAACTTTAACAATTAAATTCTATGGAAAAGTAAAACGAGTCATAAATATACAAAGACATTTATTAAAAGAAGATAGTACTTTGTTTAATTGCAAGCCTTGTGATTGATGCTGCTCTGCTAGTTTTGCAATATTCAGCTCCAACACTGTCAAGGAAAAATCAAAGATGACCTCTTTCTACGCTGTTGATTTGATTATGAGCTTTGAACAGTAAGTTAATTACATGGCTAAAATCAGATTCAACAAGGTAAGATAAATGAAAAGCAGTAAAGTACAATTGCATTTTCTCTCAGAGTAGTTGATATTTTGTAGCAGTGTCATTACTTTTCCATCTTTAAATCTTGCCTGAAATATTTCATCATTGCAATCAGTGAGATCCTCCTGCAACATTAACTTCAAACGGAAGTGTCACCCAGCACTTTCTTTTGTAGGTTACTAAACCAAGCTTGCATATACTCTTTTACTCTTTTACTTGTTTCAGTCATTTGACTGCGGCCATGCTGGAGCACCACCTTTAGTCGACCAAATCGACCCCAGGTCTTATTCTATCAGTCTCTTTTGCCGAACTGCTAAGTTACGGGGATGTAAACACACCAGAATCGGTTGTCAAGCGATGTTGGGGGGGACAAACACACACACACAAACATATACACACACATACATATATATATATATATAAACACATATATACGACGGGCTTCTTTCAGTTTCAGTCTACCAAATCCACTCACAAGGCTTTGGTTGGCCCGAGGCTATAGTAGAAGACACTTGCCCAAGGTGCCACGCAGTGTGACTGAACCCGGAACCATGTGGTTGGTAAGCGAGCTACTTACCACACAGCCACTCTTGTACCTATCATCATACAAGTTTTTCAAATGTTTAGCATACAACATCATCATGATGCAGATTACTGATAATTGATTCCAAACTAGGAAATTGTAATAATGCATGGCATGCAGTATTCATTTTCTAGAGCTGTACTTACTCCAGAAAAGCAGTAATAGCTCCTTTGGAGAATATGAAATCAGAGTTTTCTCATTGAAGCTGTTTATTAAGCAAATTAATTTTATCCATCGAACATACACTAATAAAATAGCCTTACTATCTCTCAAGGTAGATTCATCAAGTTGAAGAGGAAATTTTTTCACTTGTAATATGGCTACTGGTTGCTTTTCAACATCCTTAGCCATTTCAGCAATACACCATGACACTGATGAATGACTTAAAAGAAATATACTAGTAATTTCATTTGTATTTTGCTTCATAAGTGATGAAATTATGACAGATGCTGTTGGCAAAATTACCATTTCATCAACATTATGGGATTTCCCAGCCTTTGCAATAATTTTAGAAATTTCATAGGATGCCAGTAACCCATCATTATTTTTACATAATTGATTACTAAATATCTGATTCACCATTTTTCTTGCTTGTAATTCATTGCATAGTTTTCTAAATTATTCTGCTGAACTGTTTTTCTTGTCTCTGTGAGTGATCTCCAAATGGATTTTAAGCTTAGGTAGCTTCATGCCATCATTTGACAATACAACCATATATATGAGACACATAGGTTTTGTTTCATTCTGTGGTGATAGAATAAAGCTGTAAGACAGATAGTCAATGAAATACTGTTGGCATTTCTTTTTAGTCAGAAGGGTGGAATTTTGGTTTAAGCTCCTCATAACTTTTCTATTTTTTTGGAATCTTCAGGAAAGTTTTGCTAATTTGTCTTCTGCACATGAGAATTCATAAGATTATGCCAAAAAAAGAAGTTTGTGCATGATTTAAGGGCAAGTTAGCTGTTGATTTTAACACATTTCACGACCACTTGATACCTTTTTCATTTCTTTGCCACTCTGACATGTATTGATATTTTCTGGAAATTCCCAAAAGTTATATGGTGTTATATGGGGTGCTTAAACCAGAATTCCACAAACTGATTTAAGTGATGATAACTAACACCGATATTATATTTATCAGTAATGGATTAAAATAATTGTAAATTTCTTTCCTTAGAACATATAAAATACCAGTTATAGAAGATATGAAAACTTTCTTACTTTTTCCCTAAAAAACTGACAAACTCGGAGATCAGTCTTGCAAAAGTATGTTGAAGTTAACTTGGGGTTGCTAAGAACAGAATAATTTTTTATATAAAATCTCTCTTTTTCTCTCTCTCTCTCTCTCTCTCTCCAACCCTCTCTCACCATTTTATATACATATATATATATATATTCAAAAATTTCACTAATTTTTGAATGTTTATTCACATATACAACAATTCCTGTTGCTAATTGCGAACTACAAGATTAACTCTTTTCAGCTCATCGTACTTCGATACAGGAAAAACTCACAACCTCCTGCACCAATAAACACTATTGTTCTTAAAAGTTGTTTGTTCTGTGGATTGACTGAAGCTCACTAACTTCCTACATCTTGATCCTTGAATTTTACCTTAATATATATATACACACACACACACACATATATTTACACATATATGTAAATATACATATATTTTTATACATGTATGTATATATATGCATGTGTATATATATATATATATATATATATAAAATATATAGTTTTAGGGAAAATAACCAATTTTCAAGAACTCATCGATGAAAATCCACTATCACATATAGAAAAATTAATAATTAAAAGCACAATAAATGAGTATAATATAAAGTAAAGTAAATATCATAAGATAAATATAATAAAAAGATTACACGTGTTTCATAACCAATTTTCAAATAGAAAAGAAATTTAAATCGATTAAAATCAATTGAAATTATCGAAAATAAGTTCTATTCAAAAATATAGCTACTCGTCAGATCGTAAGTAGAACAATAATTAGAAATATATCTCAACCAACAATAAGTACCAAATGAATTAATATGAAATACTTATTATATAAAGATAGAAATATTATTTTAAAAATATCATAATATCAAAATAATAACCATTCAATAATCATCACTTCATCCATTATAATAACATGTATATTATATACAAAAAACATCTTACGTAAATTATCATTGTTTTAAATTATCATTGTTTTAAATACAAGTTGAAGGAAGTTTAAGTTTAAAATAATAATGAAGATAAAATTAGTACATATTTAACCGGTGTAATAGTTAAAGCTATACTATTTAAAGCTAAAGACGTTTATTTAATTATAATTAAAGATCAATTGAATAATAGAAAAATACAAGATTATTTATTTCTACAAACGTAATAATAAAAAATATGAATGAAAAAATTATGAATGGAAAAAATTATGAATGAAAAAATTAGGAAAGAAAAAATTATTAAGAATAAAAGGTTAAACTTTATATATATATATACAAAGTTTTGATTTTAAAAAACTTTAACGATATTATAAACTATAAAGATTAATAATTAATCAAATAATATTAATCAAAAATAATCGAAAATATATCAACACTATTCCAATCGAAGTTCTAATATTATGTTGAAATGAAACTATAACTTCTAAATAATTTAGTGTTAAATAAGTTATCTATTAAAATAATCTATAAAGAACCAAATGGTTCTTTATAGATTATTTTAACTTCGATTGGAATAGTGTTGATATATTTTCGATTATTTTTGATTAATATTATTTGATTAATTATTAATCTTTATAGTTTATAATATCGTTAAAGTTTTTTTTAAAATCAAAACTTTGTATATATATATAAAGTTTAACCTTTTATTCTTAATAATTTTTTCTTTCCTAATTTTTTCATTCATAATTTTTTCCATTCATAATTTTTTCATTCATATTTTTTATTATTACGTTTGTAGAAATAAATAATCTTGTATTTTTCTATTATTCAATTGATCTTTAATTATAATTAAATAAACGTCTTTAGCTTTAAATAGTATAGCTTTAACTATTACACCGGTTAAATATGTACTAATTTTATCTTCATTATTATTTTAAACTTAAACTTCCTTCAACTTGTATTTAAAACAATGATAATTTAAAACAATGATAATTTATGTAAGATGTTTTTGTATATAATATACATGTTATTATAATGGACGAAGGGATGATTATTGAATGGTTATTATTTTGATATTATGATATTTTTAAAATAATTTTTCTATCTTTATATAATAAGTATTTCATATTAATTCATTTGGTACTTATTGTTGGTTGAGATATATATCTAATTATTGTTCTACTTACGATCTGACGAGTAGCCATATTTTTGAATAGAACTTATTTTCGATAATTTCAATTGATTTTAATCGATTTAAATTTCTTTTCTATTTGAAAATTGGTTATGAAACACGTGTAATCTTTTTATTATATTTATCTTATGATATTTACTTTACTTTATATTATACTCATTTATTGTGCTTTTAATTATTAATTTTTCTATATGTGATAGTGGATTTTCATCGATGAGTTCTTGAAAATTGGTTATTTTCCCTAAAACTATATATTTTATATATACTTTACCTATAAGGCTCAATTTAATTTTAATTTTTTATAAATTGATTTTAATTGAGTTTTTTACCTGTAATTTTGGATTTTGTCCCTAATATTATTATATATATATATATATATATATATATATATATATATATATATATATATATATATATATATACATGCATATATATACATACATATATGTGTGTATATGTAACTAAGCCCTTGCCAGACTGCTGTCACCAGTTGATACATCTGGGAGACTTTTGCTGAAAGAACTGACCAAAGAATACATACACACATGCTTGGCATTGGTAACAAAGAACATGGTCAGTGGTCAGTGCTACCAAAAGCAATAACAGAGTATATATACATATGCATGTGTATGTGTTCTTTTAGTTTTGTTGTTGCTGCTGTTCTCAGCATCATTATTGTTGCTGTTGGTGTTGTTTTTGCTTAGTATTTCTTTCATCTTTCTCAGGAATTTCCTAGGGAATTTTATGACCAGTTTCATAGATAAATGTTTTGGATTTCTAAATTATTTTTTCTTTGTCTTGTTTTGAAAAATAGTAAATATATTAGCAACGACAGGATTTCTAGTAACATTTTTCAGGGTGCTTTTTAAACAGGTTTCTAAGCCTGAATATACCATGGTAACAGAGGTCCACACGGGAAACTCTAGTCTAATGCACAATATTTTTCATGATCCCTAAAAAATTACTGTGGACCCCCATCAATTTACTACATTGCATCTGTGGATCCCTAGAAATCTTATATGGATGCTGGTTGAAAATCCCCGGTCTATATAGTCATCAACACCATCACTGTAATGGAAGCACTCAGCAGAGAAGAAACTAAATTGTATGTATGTATGTATGTATGTATGTATGTATGCATGTATGTATGCATGTATACATGTATATATATATATATATATATATATATATATTGTGAAGGCATATGGATTAGTAGTTAGGGTGTTGCACTCACAACTGCAGGATCGTGGGTTCAATTCCCAGACCAGGCATTGTGTTGTGTTCTTGAGCAAAGCATTTTATTTCATGTTGCTCTCTGATCATTTTGACATCTGGCATGTGGCACCCGTTGCACCTGTACAGGTAATGTCAATCTGATGGAGGGAGTGAGCTTATGTCCACACAAACATTTGATCACTATAAACAAATCATCTGTGTGGTTGTTCAGTAAGAAATTGTTGAACCTTTATACATCGTCTAATGACGGGAGAGTCCATTATATATATACACACACACACATACATGCACACATAAATACATACATGCACACATAAATACATTCATGCACACATATATACATGCATGCACACATACGTACATACATACAGTGCATACATATATATTTATATATGCACATACATTGATAACTTTAGAGTAATACACTCTGTTGCAAACATTCCAGCTAAATACTTGGTGTGAAAATGGCATATAACATTTGTCACCTTCCTCTTACCAGTGTCACAAGCCTTGGAAAAAGAAAATGGTTTTTTAAGAACTGCTCCATTCCATTTACTAAGCTGTAGCAAAAACAAAAAAAAAATCAATTTATTCCACTTTTGAACTATTTGTTCCCATTGTTTACACATGTAGAGCATCAATGAGTTCCTCGGAATCTACTGTTTACATTAACGACAATGTAATTTGATTCATTCCAATAATATCAAGCTTGTAAATGTCCATGTAACTTCTGTGATTTTGCTTCAGTTTGTTTATCTTTAATCGTGTGTTCCTTTTCTCTTTGTATCAGAATAAATGAGAGACATGTGTGAGAGTGTGTGTTAGTATTTGTATGTGAGAGAGAGTGTGTGCATATATATCATCATCATCATCATCATCGTTTAACGTCCGCTTTCCATGCTAGCATGGGTTGGACGATTTGACTGAGGACTGGTGAAACCGGATGGCAACACCAGGCTCCAGTCTGATTTGGCAGAGTTTCTACAGCTGGATGCCCTTCCTAACGCCAACCACTCAGAGAGTGTAGTGGGTGCTTTTACGTGTCACCCGCACGAAAACGGCCACGCTCGAAATGGTGTCTTTTATGTGCCACCCGCACAAGCCAGTCCAGGGGCACTGGCAACGATCTCGCTCGAAAATCCTACAGGAGCCAGTCAGGCGGTACTGGCAACGGCCACGCTCAAAATGGTGCATCTCATGTGCCACCCGCACAAGAACCAGTCCAGGGGCACTGGCAACGATCTTACTTGGCTTGCCGGGTCTTCTCACGCACAGCCCATTTCCAAAGGTCTCGGTCCGTAGTCATCGCCTCGGTGAGGCCCAATGTACGAAGGTCTTGCCTCACCACCTCAGCCCAGGTCTTCCTGGGCCTACCTCTTCCACGGGTTCCCTCAACTGTTAGGGTGTGGCACTTTTTCACGCAGCTATCCTCCTCCATTCTCACCACATGTCCATACCAGCGCAATCGTCTCTCTTGCACGCCACAACTGATGCTTCTAATGTTCAGCTTTTCTCTCAAGATACTTACACTCTGACGGGTATTCACATTGACATTACACATCCAACGGAGCATACTGGCTTCATTCCTTGCGAGCTTACGTATGTCCTCAGCAGTTACAGCCCATGTTTCACTGCCATGTAGCATGGTTGTTCGTACGCATGCGTCATACAGTCTGCCTTTTACTCTGAGTGAGAGTCCCTTTGTCGCCAGCAGGGGTAAGAGCTCTCTAAACTTTGCCCAGGCTATTCTTATTCTAGCAGCTACACTTTCAGCGCACCCACCCCCACTACTAACTTGGTCGCCCAGATAGCGGAAGCTATCGACTACCTCTAGTTTTTCACCCTGGAATGAGATAGAAGTTGTTTCCTGTTTGTTTGCAGTCTTTATTGCACCTGAACATCTGCCACAAACAAAAACTAACTTGCTAGTTAACCTGCCTTTGATGTTGCTGCACCTCTTATGTGTCCATAGCTTGCACCGGGTACATCTTATAGAGTTACTACCTACTCCTTTTCTACATACTGAGCAGGGCCATCTACCTGAAGGGGTTTGTGTTTTATCTACCTTCCTACTTATTAGGATTTTGGTTTTAGCTAGGTTGACTCTAAGGCCCTTCAATTCTAGACCTTGCTTCCACACCTGAAACTTCTCCTCTAGTTCTGATAGTGACTCCGCAATTAGGGCAAGGTCATCAGCATAGAGGAGCTCCCAGGGGCAACCTGTCTTGAACTCCTCTGTGATTGCCTGGAGGACTATGGTAAATAATAGGGGGCTGAGGACGGAACCTTGGTGGACCCCTACCTCTACCCGGAATTCATTGCTGTACTCATTTCCAACCCTCACCTTACTGGCCGCATCTCTGTACATGGCTCGCACAGCTCTCACTAGCCATTCTTCTATCCCAAGTTTCCTCATTGACCACCAGATAAGGGATCGGGGGACCCTGTCAAAGGCTTTCTCCATGTCAACGA